>NC_056433.1:2093447-2130840 GCF_018296145.1 Oncorhynchus tshawytscha | reverse complement strand
GCCTACCTTGGTTAATGACACCCTTTGGTAGTTAAATCATAGCCTACCTTAGTTGATGACACTCTATGGTAGTTAAATCATAGCCTACCTTAGTTAATGACACTTTATGGTAGTTAAATAATAGCCTACCTTAGTTAATGACACTCTATGGCAGTTAAATAATAGCCTACGTTAGTTAATGACACCCTATGGTAGGTAATTAAATAATAGCCTACCTTAGTTAATGACACCCTATGGTAGTTAATTAAATAATAGCCTACCTTAGTTAATGACACCCTATGGTAGTTAATTAAATAATAGCCTACCTTAGTTAATGACACCCTATGGTAGTTAATTAAATCATAGCCTACCTTAGTTAATGACACTCTATGGTAGTTAAATCATAGCCTACCTTAGTTAATGACACTCTATGGCAGTTAAATAATAGCCTACCTTAGTTAATGACACCCTATGGTAGTTAATTAAATAATAGCCTACCTTAGTTAATGACACCCTATGGTAGTTAATTAAATCATAGCCTACCTTGGTTAATGACACTCTATGGTAGTTAAATCAAAGCCTACCTTAGTTAATGACACTCTATGGTAGTTAAATCATAGCCTACCTTAGTTAATGACACCCTATGGTAGTTAATTAAATAATAGCCTACCTTAGTTAATGACACTCTATGGTAGTTAAATCATAGCCTACCTTAGTTAATGACACTCTATGGTAGTTAAATCATAGCCTACCTTAGTTAATGACACTCTATGGTAGTTAATTAAATAATACCCTACCTTAGTTAATGACACCCTATGGTAGTTAATTAAATAATAGCCTACCTTAGTTAATGACACCCTATGGTAGTTAAATCATAGCCTACCTTAGTTAATGACACCCTATGGTAGATAATTAAATAACAGCCTACCTTAGTTAATGACACTTTGGTAGTTAAATCATAGCCTACCTTAGTTAATGACACTCTATGGTAGTTAAAACCATAGCCTACCTTAGTTAATGACACTCTATGGTAGTTAAATAATAGCCTACCTTAGTTAATGACACTCTATGGTAGTTAAATCATAGCCTACCTTAGTTAATGACACTCTATGGTAGTTAAATCGTAGCCTACCTTAGTTAATGACACCCTATGGTAGTTAATTAAATAATAGCCTACCTTGGTTAATGACACCCTATGGTAGTTAATTAAATAATAGCCTACCTTAGTTAATGACACCCTTTGGTAGTTAAATCATAGCCTACCTTAGTTAATGACACCCTATGGTAGTTAATAAATAATAGCCTAGTTAATGACAGCCTATGGTAGTTAATTAAATAATAGCCTACCTTAGTTAATGACACTCTATGGTAGTTAAATCATAGCCTACCTTAGTTAATGACACCCTATGGTAGTTAATTAAATCATAGCCTACCTTGGTTAATGACACCCTATGGTAGTTAATTAAATAATAGCCTACCTTGGTTAATGACACCCTATGGTAGTTAATTAAATAATAGCCTACCTTAGTTAATGACACTCTATGGTAGTTCAATAATAGCCTACCTAAGTTAATGACACTCTATGGTAGTTAATTAAATAATAGCCTACCTTAGTTAATGACACCCTATGGTAGTTAATTAAATAATAGCCTACCTTAATGACACTCTATGGTAGTTTAATAATAGCCTACCTTAGTTAATGACACTCTATGGTAGTTAAATCGTAGGCAACCTTAGTTAATGACACTCTATGGTAGTTTAATCATAGCCTACCTTAGTTAATGACACCTATGGTAGTTAATTAAATAATAGCCTACCTTAGTTAATGACAATCTAATGGTAGTTAATTAAATAATAGCCTACCTTAGTTAATGACACTCTATGGTAGTTAAATCATAGCCTACCTTAGTTAATGACACTCTATGGTAGTTAAATAATAGCCTACCTTAGTTAATGACACCCAATGGTAGTTAAATAATAGCCTACCTTAGTTAATGACACCCAATGGTAGTTAATTAAATAATAGCCTACCTTAGTTAATGACACTCTATGGTAGTTAAATAATAGCCTACCTTAGTTAATGACACTCTATGGTAGTTAAATCATAGCCTACCTTAGTTAATGACACTCTATGGTAGTTAAATCATAGCCTACCTTAGTTAATGACACCCTATGGTAGTTAAATAATAGCCTACCTTAGTTAATGACACTCTATGGTAGTTAAATAATAGCCTACCTTAGTTAATGACACTCTATGGTAGTTAAATAATAGCCTACCTTAGTTAATGACACTCTATGGTAGTTAAATAATAGCCTACCTTAGTTAATGACACTCTATGGTAGTTAAATAATAGCCTACCTTAGTTAATGACACTCTATGGTAGTTAAATAATAGCCTACCTTAGTTAATGACACTCTATGGTAGTTAAATCATAGCCTACCTTAGTTAATGACACCTATGGTAGTTAAATAATAGCCTACCTTAGTTAATGACACTCTATGGTAGTTTAATAATAGCCTACCTTAGTTAATGACACTCTATGGTAGTTAAATCATAGCCTACCTTAGTTAATGACACTCTATGGTAGTTAAATAATAGCCTACCTTAGTTAATGACACTCTATGGTAGTTTAATAATAGCCTACCTTAGTTAATGACACTCTATGGTAGTTAAATCGTAGGCAACCTTAGTTAATGACACTCTATGGTAGTTTAATCATAGCCTACCTTAGTTAATGACACCCTATGGTAGTTAATTAAATAATAGCCTACCTTAGTTAATGACACCCAATGGTAGTTAATTAAATAATAGCCTACCTTAGTTAATGACACTCTATGGTAGTTAAATCATAGCCTACCTTAGTTAATGACACTCTATGGTAGTTAAATAATAGCCTACCTTAGTTAATGACACCCAATGGTAGTTAAATAATAGCCTACCTTAGTTAATGACACCCAATGGTAGTTAATTAAATAATAGCCTACCTTAGTTAATGACACTCTATGGTAGTTAAATAATAGCCTACCTTAGTTAATGACACTCTATGGTAGTTAAATCATAGCCTACCTTAGTTAATGACACTCTATGGTAGTTAAATCATAGCCTACCTTAGTTAATGACACCCTATGGTAGTTAAATAATAGCCTACCTTAGTTAATGACACTCTATGGTAGTTAAATAATAGCCTACCTTAGTTAATGACACTCTATGGTAGTTAAATAATAGCCTACCTTAGTTAATGACACTCTATGGTAGTTAAATAATAGCCTACCTTAGTTAATGACACTCTATGGCAGTTAAATAATAGCCTACCTTAGTTAATGACACCCAATGGTAGTTAATTAAATAATAGCCTACCTTAGTTAATGACACTCTATGGTAGTTAAATCATAGCCTACCTTAGTTAATGACACTCTATGGCAGTTAAATAATAGCCTACCTTAGTTAATGACACCCTATGGTAGTTAATTAAATAATAGCCTACCTTAGTTAATGACACCCTATGGTAGTTAATTAAATCATAGCCTACCTTGGTTAATGACACTCTATGGTAGTTAAATAATAGCCTACCTTAGTTAATGACACTCTATGGTAGTTAAATCATAGCCTACCTTAGTTAATGACACTCTATGGTAGTTAATTAAATAATAGCCTACCTTAGTTAATGACACTCTATGGTAGTTAAATCATAGCCTACCTTAGTTAATGACACCCTATGGTAGTTAAATCATAGCCTACCTTAGTTAATGACACTCTATGGTAGTTAATTAAATAATACCCTACCTTAGTTAATGACACCCTATGGTAGTTAATTAAATAATAGCCTACCTTAGTTAATGACACCCTATGGTAGTTAAATTAGTTACAATGTAGATAATTAAATAACAGCCTACCTCTTAGTTAATGACACCCTTTGGTAGTTAAATATAGCCTACCTTAGTTAATGACATAATTAAATCACAGCCTACCTTAGTTAATTAATGTAGTTAAATAATAGCCTACTAGTTAATGACACTCTATGGTAGTTAAATCATAGCCTACCTTAGTTAATGACACTCTATGGTAGTTAAATAATAGCCTAATAATGACACCTCTATGGTAGTTAATTAAATAATAGCCTACCTTTAGTTATGACACCTCTATGGTAGTTAATTAAATCATAGCCTACCTATGGTAGTTAAATCATAGCCTACCTTAGTTAATGACACCCTAGTTAATAAATACAGCCTACCTTGGTTAATGACAGCCTATGGTAGTTAATTAAATAATAGCCTACCTTAGTTAATGACACTCTATGGTAGTTAAATCATAGCCTACCTTAGTTAATGACACCTATGGTAGTTAATTAAATCATAGCCTACCTTGGTTAATGACACCCTATGGTAGTTAATTAAATAATAGCCTACCTTGGTTAATGACACCCTATGGTAGTTAATTAAATAATAGCCTACCTTAGTTAATGACACTCTATGGTAGTTCAATAATAGCCTACCTAAGTTAATGACACTCTATGGTAGTTAATTAAATAATAGCCTACCTTAGTTAATGACACCCTATGGTAGTTAATTAAATAATAGCCTACCTTAGTTAATGACACTCTATGGTAGTAATAATAGCCTACCCTAAGTTAATGACACTCTATGGTAGTTAAATCGTAGGCAACCTTAGTTAATGACACTCTATGGTAGTTTAATCATAGCCTACCTTAGTTAATGACACTCTATGGTAGTTAATTAAATAATAGCCTACCTTAGTTAATGACACTCTATGGTAGTTTAATAATAGCCTACCTTAGTTAATGACACTCTATGGTAGCAATCGTAGGCAACCTTAGTTAATGACACTCTATGGTAGTTTAATCATAGCCTACCTTAGTTAATGACACCCTATGGTAGTTAATTAAATAATAGCCTACCTTAGTTAATGACACCCAATGGTAGTTAATTAAATAATAGCCTACCTTAGTTAATGACACTCTATGGTAGTTAAATCATAGCCTACCTTAGTTAATGACACTCTATGGTAGTTAAATAATAGCCTACCTTAGTTAATGACACCTAATGGTAGTTAAATAATAGCCTACCTTAGTTAATGACACCCAATGGTAGTTAATTAAATAATAGCCTACCTTAGTTAATGACACTCTATGGTAGTTAAATAATAGCCTACCTTAGTTAATGACACTCTATGGTAGTTAAATCATAGCCTACCTTAGTTAATGACACTCTATGGTAGTTAAATCATAGCCTACCTTAGTTAATGACACCCTATGGTAGTTAAATAATAGCCTACCTTAGTTAATGACACTCTATGGTAGTTAAATAATAGCCTACCTTAGTTAATGACACTCTATGGTAGTTAAATAATAGCCTACCTTAGTTAATGACACTCTATGGTAGTTAAATAATAGCCTACCTTAGTTAATGACACTCTATGGTAGTTAAATAATAGCCTACCTTAGTTAATGACACTCTATGGTAGTTAAATAATAGCCTACCTTAGTTAATGACACTCTATGGTAGTTAAATCATAGCCTACCTTAGTTAATGACACCCTATGGTAGTTAAATAATAGCCTACCTTAGTTAATGACACTCTATGGTAGTTTAATAATAGCCTACCTTAGTTAATGACACTCTATGGTAGTTAAATCATAGCCTACCTTAGTTAATGACACTCTATGGTAGTTAAATAATAGCCTACCTTAGTTAATGACACTCTATGGTAGTTTAATAATAGCCTACCTTAGTTAATGACACTCTATGGTAGTTAAATCGTAGGCAACCTTAGTTAATGACACTCTATGGTAGTTTAATCATAGCCTACCTTAGTTAATGACACCTATGGTAGTTAATTAAATAATAGCCTACCTTAGTTAATGACACCCAATGGTAGTTAATTAAATAATAGCCTACCTTAGTTAATGACACTCTATGGTAGTTAAATCATAGCCTACCTTAGTTAATGACACTCTATGGTAGTTAAATAATAGCCTACCTTAGTTAATGACACCCAATGGTAGTTAATTAAATAATAGCCTACCTTAGTTAATGACACCCAATGGTAGTTAATTAAATAATAGCCTACCTTAGTTAATGACACTCTATGGTAGTTAAATAATAGCCTACCTTAGTTAATGACACTCTATGGTAGTTAAATCATAGCCTACCTTGGTTAATGACACTCTATGGTAGTTAATTAAATAATAGCCTACCTTAGTTAATGACACCCTATGGTAGTTAAATAATAGCCTACCTTAGTTAATGACACTCTATGGTAGTTAAATAATAGCCTACCTTAGTTAATGACACTCTATGGTAGTTAAATAATAGCCTACCTTAGTTAATGACACTCTATGGTAGTTAAATAATAGCCTACCTTAGTTAATGACACTCTATGGTAGTTAAATAATAGCCTACCTTAGTTAATGACACTCTATGGTAGTTAAATAATAGCCTACCTTAGTTAATGACACTCTATGGTAGTTAAATCATAGCCTACCTTAGTTAATGACACCCTATGGTAGTTAAATAATAGCCTACCTTAGTTAATGACACTCTATGGTAGTTTAATAATAGCCTACCTTAGTTAATGACACTCTATGGTAGTTAAATCATAGCCTACCTTAGTTAATGACACTCTATGGTAGTTAAATAATAGCCTACCTTAGTTAATGACACTCTATGGTAGTTTAATAATAGCCTACCTTAGTTAATGACACTCTATGGTAGTTAAATCGTAGGCAACCTTAGTTAATGACACTCTATGGTAGTTTAATCATAGCCTACCTTAGTTAATGACACCCTATGGTAGTTAATTAAATAATAGCCTACCTTAGTTAATGACACCCAATGGTAGTTAATTAAATAATAGCCTACCTTAGTTAATGACACTCTATGGTAGTTAAATCATAGCCTACCTTAGTTAATGACACTCTATGGTAGTTAAATAATAGCCTACCTTAGTTAATGACACCCAATGGTAGTTAAATAATAGCCTACCTTAGTTAATGACACCCAATGGTAGTTAATTAAATAATAGCCTACCTTAGTTAATGACACTCTATGGTAGTTAAATAATAGCCTACCTTAGTTAATGACACTCTATGGTAGTTAAATCATAGCCTACCTTAGTTAATGACACTCTATGGTAGTTAAATCATAGCCTACCTTAGTTAATGACACCCTATGGTAGTTAAATAATAGCCTACCTTAGTTAATGACACTCTATGGTAGTTAAATAATAGCCTACCTTAGTTAATGACACTCTATGGTAGTTAAATAATAGCCTACCTTAGTTAATGACACTCTATGGTAGTTAAATAATAGCCTACCTTAGTTAATGACACTCTATGGTAGTTAAATAATAGCCTACCTTAGTTAATGACACTCTATGGTAGTTAAATCATAGCCTACCTTAGTTAATGACACCCTATGGTAGTTAAATAATAGCCTACCTTAGTTAATGACACTCTATGGTAGTTTAATAATAGCCTACCTTAGTTAATGACACTCTATGGTAGTTAAATCATAGCCTACCTTAGTTAATGACACTCTATGGTAGTTAAATAATAGCCTACCTTAGTTAATGACACTCTATGGTAGTTTAATAATAGCCTACCTTAGTTAATGACACTCTATGGTAGTTAAATCGTAGGCAACCTTAGTTAATGACACTCTATGGTAGTTTAATCATAGCCTACCTTAGTTAATGACACCCTATGGTAGTTAATTAAATAATAGCCTACCTTAGTTAATGACACTCTATGGTAGTTAAATCATAGCCTACCTTAGTTAATGACACTCTATGGTAGTTAAATAATAGCCTACCTTAGTTAATGACACCCAATGGTAGTTAATTAAATAATAGCCTACCTTAGTTAATGACACCTTAGTTAATGACAATGGTAGTTAAATCATAATTAAATAATAGCCTACCTTAGTTAATGACACTCTATGGTAGTTTAATAATAGCCTACCTTAGTTAATGACACTCTATGGTAGTTAAATCATAGCCTACCTTAGTTAATGACACTCTATGGTAGTTAAATAATAGCCTACCTTAGTTAATGACACTCTATGGTATTAAATAGGCAACCTTAGTTAATGCCATACCTTAGTTAATGACACCCTATGGTAGTAATTAAATCATAGCCTACCTTAGTTAATGACACTCTATGGTAGTTAAATCATAGCCTACCTTAGTTAATGACACTCTATGGTAGTTAAATAATAGCCTACCTTAGTTAATGACACCTATGGTATGGTAGTTAAATAATAGCCTACCTTAGTTAATGACACCCAATGGTAGTTAATTAAATAATAGCCTACCTTAGTTAATGACACTCTATGGTAGTTAAATAATAGCCTACCTTAGTTAATGACACTCTATGGTAGTTTAATAATAGCCTACCTTAGTTAATGACACTCTATGGTAGCGTAGGCAACCTTAGTTAATGACACTCTATGGTAGTTTAATCATAGCCTACCTTAGTTAATGACACCCTATGGTAGTTAATTAAATAATAGCCTACCTTAGTTAATGACACTCTATGGTAGTTAAATCATAGCCTACCTTAGTTAATGACACTCTATGGTAGTTAAATAATAGCCTACCTTAGTTAATGACACCCAATGGTAGTTAAATAATAGCCTACCTTACTTAATGACACCCAATGGTAGTTAATTAAATAATAGCCTACCTTAGTTAATGACACTCTATGGTAGTTAAATAATAGCCTACCTTAGTTAATGACACTCTATGGTAGTTAAATCATAGCCTACCTTAGTTAATGACACTCTATGGCAGTTAAATAATAGCCTACCTTAGTTAATGACACCCAATGGTAGTTAATTAAATAATAGCCTACCTTAGTTAATGACACTCTATGGTAGTTAAATAGCTGGGCCTAAAATAGTGTATGAAATATTTAGCTGTGACTCTTATGTGGATGATGCTAAAAATATTTTGGGGTCTGATGTGAATAATAAGAAGCATCCAGACGCTGCACTTGATGAATTTATGAAATTGCTTCTTCCAATTATTGATAAACATTCACCTGTTAAGAAACGGACTGTTAGAACTGTTAAGGCTCCATGGATCGATGAGGAATTGAACAACTGTATGGTTGAAAGAGATGAGGGCAACAGGAGTGGCTAATAAGTCTGGCTGCACATCTGATTGGCTGACTTACTGCAAACTGAGAAATGATGTGACTAAACTCAACAAGAAGAACAAGAAACTGTATTATGAAACCAAGATCAACGACATGAAGAATGATGGGGAAAACTTTGGAGAACTTTAAATAAAACTATGGGCAGAAAGACAAATTCAAATCTATCTTTCATCCAATCAGATGGCTTATTCACCAAAAAACCATTTGATGTTGACAATTATTTTAATTACTACTTCATAGGCAAAGTGGGCAAACTTAGTCAGGAAATGCCAACAACAAACAGTGAGCCATCGTACTAATGTACAAGAAAACAAATAATGAAAGAACAGCATTGCAAGATTGAATTTTGTCAAGTTAGTGTGGGAGAGGTGGGGAAATTATTGTTATCCATCAATAATGACAAACCTCCTGGCCTTGACAACTTAGATGGAAAGCTACTGAGGATGATAGCTGACTCTATAGCCACTCCTATCTGTCACATCTTTAATCTGAGCCTAGAGGAAAGTCTTTGTCCTCAGGCCTGGTGGGAAGCTAAAGTCATTCCGCTACCCAAGAGTGGTAAAGTGGCCTTTACTGGTTCTAACAGCAGACCTATGAGCTTGCTGCCACAAACTGTTGGAAGAACAAATTGTGTTTGCCCAAATACAATGCTATTTCTCTGTAAACAAATGAACAACAGACTCTCAGCATACTTATAGAGAAGGGCACTCAACATGTACTGCACTGACACAAATGACTGATGATTGGTTGGCAGAAATTGATAATAGGAAGATTGTGGGAGCTGTACTGTTAGATTTCAGTCTTTGATATTGTTGACCATAACCTGTTGTTGAGAAAACATACATCGCATTCGGAAGGTATTCAGACCGCTTCCCTTTTTCAACAATTTGTTACGTTACAGCCTTATTTCTAAAATGGTTTAAATTATATTTTCTCCCTCATCAATCTACACAAAATACTCCGTAATGACAAAGTGAAAACTGGTTTTTAGATTTGTTTTTGCAAATGTATGTAAAAATAAACTGAAATACCTTATTTACATAAACATTCAGACCCTTTGTTGTGAGACTCGAAATTCAGCTCAGGTGCATCCTGTTTCCATTGATCATCCTTGAGATGTTTCTACAACTTGATTGGAGTCCACCTGGTAAATTTCAATTGATTGGACATGATTTGGAAAGACACACACCAGTCTATATAAGGTTCCAAAGTTGACAGTGAATGTCAGAGCAAAAACCAAGCCATGAGGTTGACAGAATTGTCCGTAAAGCTGCTAGACAACATTTTGTCATGGCACACATCTGGGGAAGGGTAACAAAACATTTCTGCAGCATTGAAGGTCCCCAAGAACACAGTGGCCTCCACTATTTATTAGGTTTCAGGTAAGACCCAAGTGCAGACTGTGATGAAGTAACAATGTTTATTGCAACAACAGAAGCAGGCAAACGACAGGTCAAGGCAGGCAGGGGTCGATACTCCAGAGTAGAGGTAAAGGCACAGGACGGCAGGCAGGCTCAGACAGAACAGGCAGAGGTTCAAAACCAGGAGGGCTCAGTCAGGACAGGCAGAGGGTCAAAACCAGGAGGGCTCAGTCAGGACAGGCAGAGGGTCAAAACCAGGAGGGCGAGGAAAAAAAAGAGACTGGGGAAAAGCAGGAGCTGAGAAACTGCTGGTTGACTTTAACAAACAAGACAAACTGGCCCAGACAGACAAACACAGGTATAAAAACCCAGGGGATAAGTGGGGAAGATGGTGTTGGGGATGAATCAGAATAGTTGGGTAACATAGATAAGATGTTTTATTTTAATTATATGCTTGTGAGTTACTTCTCATTTAGAATGTATCTTGTACTATAGTACATTTAGTTAGTGTCAGTTACTTCTCATTTAGAATGTATCTTGTTGTACTATAGTGGAGGCCATTTGCAGTTATCTGTTCTCTGTCAGGGGTCAGTTACTTCTCATTTAGAATGTATCTTGTTGTACTATAGAGGCCATTTGCAGTTATCCTTTCTCTGTCCTGGGTTCAGTTACTTCTCATTTAGAATGTATCTTGTTGTACTATAGTGGTGGCCGGTTGCAGTTATCTGTTCTCTGTCAGGGGTCAGTTACTTGGGCCGCAGAGAGGGGAGAGGTCAAGCTTGTCGTCTATGTAAACATGTCTTTTAAACCATGTTAAAGGATGATTGAGGGGGAACCAATTATCTCTTGGCTCCACAATGTCTGTGTGCCAGTCACTGTGTCTCTGTGATCTTGTCCAGGAGGGGTGTATTTGATATGTTTGTGGATGAGGTTTTGTCTTGGTCCTGAGTGGTACCAAGAGCGAGATAAGAACATAGTTTAGGAAACAAAGCTGAACGATAATTTATAGCCAATGCTGTCTGGCAATGTGTGTCTTTGCTATAAAGGATATCAGTTGCAATGTGTAAGCACTCTCAGAGAATTCATCTATAGACACTGAATTGATCTGAGAGTCACAGGGTTGTGATGGAGCTCATAATAATTAAAGATGGACTTTATGATAACTCTGACTTGTGTGGTGGTTTGCTCTCATGATTTGGTAAATACAGGAAATTTCCACTACAATAGGAAACACCTGGAGGGGGGTGGAGACAAGCACAAGGACAGGTGAAACAGATCAGGAGTGACAGTACCCCCCTAGGGACGCCACAGGTCATCCTACCTGGTTGAGCGGGGTGTCGTCGCTGGAATTCAGAGATGAGGCCTGGGTCCAGGATGTCCCTGGCGGAGACCCAGCACCTCTCCCATGCCATAACCCTCCCAGTCAACCAGGTACTGGCTCACCCTCACCCTGTACGCCGGTTGGCCGTCAATGAGATGTGGGAGAGGGGTGGGCCTGGAAACAGAAGACAAAGGGCTGTGAGACATGGGTTTATATCTAGACACATGAAAAGTAGGAAGTATACGGAGGGTACGTGGCAGCAGAGGACGAACAGCAGAGGGGTTATTAATTTTGGAGTAGGGGGAAAGGTCTTGGCTTCGGGGGGTGTAGCCGCGGGGCTATAGTGGCAGAGCTGATTTCAGGCAATGGGCGTGGCAGAACGGGCTCCAGCCCCCGATGACTGGTGCCAATCGAGGTATTGTGTCACTGGAGCCAAGAGAATCCCAATACCACAGGAACCTGCGAAGACTCAATTAGGTTCCTTGACACCCGTAGGTTGATGGGAGTGGTATGGTGGGTGACCCAGCCTACAGAGCGCCCGTCCAGAGCTCTAACATCCATGGGAATGGAGAGGGGTTGAGTGGGGATGCCCAGCTCGGACGCCGGGTAACGTCTATAAGACACATATCGTTCCCTGAGTCGATGAGTGTCTGGAGAGACTTGGACTGGACGCCCACAACAGGGTGGCAGGGACGTGCCTAGTTAAGGTAAAAAAATAAATAATTAAATACCCAAGAAGACTCAAGGCTGTAATTGCTGCCAAAGGTGCTTCATCTGAGTAAAGTGTCTGAATACTTATGTAAATGTGATATTTCTATTTTTTTCTTTGTAATAAATTAGCAAAAATAAATAACCTGTTTTGGCTTTGTCATTATCAGGTATTTTTATAACTATTTAATTTTTCTTATTTAACCTTTTATTTAACTAGGCAAGTTAAGAACAAATTCTTATTTAAAATGATGGCCTACCCCGGCCAAGCCCTAACCCGAACGATGCTGGGCCAATTGTGCTCCGCCTTATGGGACTCATAGTTATGAGCCAGGGTCTGTAGTGATGCTGGTTCGATTCCAATCTATCGGGAGATAGATAGTAAGAATAAGACAGTAGTGTAACAAAATGTTGAAAAAGTAAAGGGGTATAAGTTTGTGTGTGTGGTGTGTATATATTTTCGGTTAAAAAAACACCAATAAGCCATTGGTTAAAAAAACATCATCACCTTGTAATTGAAGGTTTGGTTGTTATGTAATTAATCCATGACAACATTTTGATAATATTTTCTAGATATACCCGGAAAATATGTCCTCATTCACACAGTCCAAAATGGCTAATGTGGTGACATTTTACCTACGCTTAAATGGATTTCTGGGGAAGAGGCGCAAATGTTCTGCGTAGCACCTTTTGGTTTTCTACAACCTTTGACCTTTCCAACATATCCTATTCGGTTGCGGTATTATGACATAGCATGTATACATGTCTCTCACTATGTAGTGATTTAGCACGTGCCTCTCAGTATTTGGAGACTGAATTTTCCTGACCTCTCCACCAGATGTGTTCAAGGGGTCACAGAGTGCCAAGCCTCCTCAGATTGGTCAATTCAGTGGAGCGAGATACTTATCTCTGCTTTTGGGCTGATGGCCGTTGAAGAGGGGGAGTGGAGTGAGCTGGGGCCTTTAATGGTCCTGCCTTTGGGAAGCTGCCAGCTTCAATTCAAATTTTATTTTGTCACATACACATGTCTTCCACATAGCAGTGAAAGTTGACATTGTGTTTCTGAATTACATCACCAAGAGGTCGAAAATATAGTGAAAACAATACCGGTCCTAAATCGGAACCTTGAGGAATGCCGAAACGTACAATTGATTTGTCAGATGACAAACCATCCACAGAGACAAACTGATATATTTCTGACAGATGAGATCTAAACCAGGCCAGAACTATCTAAACCAGGCCAGAACTTGTCCCTATAGACCAATTAGGGTTTCCAATCTCTCCAAAAGAATGTGGTGATCGATGATATCAAAAGCAGCACTAAGGTCTAGGAGCATGAGGACAGATGCAGAGCCTCGGTCTGACGCCATTAAAAGGTCATTTACCACCTTCACAAGTGCCGTCTCAGTGCTATGATGGGGTCTAAAACCAGACTGAAGCATTTCGTATACATTGTTTGTCTTCAGGAAGGCAGTGAGATGCTGTGCAACAGCTTTCTCTAAAATGTTTGAGAGGGATGGGAGATACTTTTTTACATTTTCCAGGTCAAGGGTTGTCTTTTTCAAGAGGCTTTATTACTGCCACTTTTAGTGAGTTTGGTACACATCCGGTGGATAGAGAGACGTTTATTATGTTCAACATAGGAGGGCCAAGCACAGGAAGCAGCTCTTTCAGTAGTTTAGTTGGAATAGGGTCCAGTATGCAGCTTGAAGGTTTAGAGGTCATGATTATTTTCATCATTGTGTCAAGAGATATAGTACTAAAACACTTGAGCGTCTCTCTTGATCTTAGGTCCTGGGAGAGTTGTGCAGACTCCGGACAACTGAGCTTTGGAGAAATACGCAGATTTAAAGAGGAGTCCGTTATTTACTTTCTAATGATCATGATCTTTTCATCAAAGAAATTCATACATTTATCACTTATACGTTTATACATTTATACATACATTTATACATACTTACACATTTATCACATATATATATGTATGTTTTGTACTCCGACATCCATGGTGGGAGTCTGAAGCGCATCTAGGAATCTTTGGGTTGAATTTATAACATGGCTTTTGATGATCCTTGGTTGAGCAGATTATTTGTTGGGCCAAAGTAATAACATTATGGTCCGATAGTCCAGGATTATGAGGAAAAATATTAAGATCCACAACATTTATTCCACAAAACTAGGTCCAGAGTATGACTGGGACAGTCAGTAGGTCCAGAGTATCACTGGGACAATTAGTAGGTTCAGAGTATGGCTGGGACAGTGAGTAGGTTCAGAGTATGGCTGGGACAGTGAGTAGGTTCAGAGTATGGCTGGGACAGTGAGTAGGTTCAGAGTATGGCTGGGACAGTGAGTAGGTTCAGAGTATGGCTGGGACAGTGAGTAGGTTCAGAGTATGGCTGGGACAGTGAGTAGGTTCAGAGTATGGCTGGGACAGTGAGTAGGTCCAGAGTATGACTTTGACAGTGAGTAGGTCCAGAGTATGACTGTGACAGTGAGTAGGTCCAGGGTATGACTGTGACAGTGAGTAGGTCCAGAGACATGTTGGACAAAACCCACTGAGTCGATGATGGCTCCGAAAGCCTTTTGGAGTGGGTCTGTGGACTTTTCCATGTGAATTTTAAAGTCACCAAAAATGTGAAAATGATCTGCTATGACTACAAGGTCCGATAGGAATTCAGGGAACTCTGTGAGGGATGCTGTATATGGCCCAGGAGGCCTGTAAACAGTAGATATTAAATGACTAGAAACTCAAAAGACAAACAGTCATTTTTTGTTTGTTGGTAAATTGAAAATTGCTGTCATAAATGTTAGCAACATCTCCACCTTTGCGGGATGCACGAGGGATATGGTTACTAGTGTAACCAGGAGGTGAGGCCTCATTTAAACAGTAAATTCATCAGGCTTAAGCCATGTTTCAGTCAGGCCAATCACATCAAGATTATGATCAGTGATTAGTTCATTGACTATGACTGCCTTGGAAGTGATGAATCTAACATTAAGTAGCCATATTTTAAGATGTGAGGTATCATGATCTCTTTCAATAATGACAGGAATGGAGGTCTTTATTCCAGTGAGATTGCGTAGGAGAACTCCGCCATGTTTAGTTTTGTTCAACCTAGATCGAGGCACAGACAGGGTCGCAATGGTGATAGCTGAGCTGACTACACTGACTGTGCTAGTGGCAGACTCCACTAAGCTGGCAGGCTGGCTAACAGCCTGCTGCCTGGCCTGCACCCTATCTCATTGTGGAGCTAGAGGAGTTAGAGCCCTGTCTATGTTCATAGATAAGAAGAGAGCACCCTCCAGCTAGGATGGAGTCCGTCACTCCTCAGCAGGCCAGGCTTGGTCCTGTTTGTGGGTGAGTCCCAGAAAGGGGGCCAATTATCTACAAATTCTATCTTTTGGGAGAGGCAGAAAACCGTTTTCAACCAGTGATTGAGTTGTGAGACTCTGCTGTAGAGCGCATCACTCCCCCTAACTGGGAGGGGTCCAGAGACAATTACTCGATGCCGACACATCTTTCTAGCTGATTTACACGCAGAAGCTATGTTGCGCTTGGTGACCTCTGACCGTTTCATCCTAACATCGTTGGTGCCGACGTGCATAACAATATCCCTATACTCTCTACACTCGCCAGTTTTAGCCTTAGCCAGCACCATCTTCAGATTAGCCTTTACGTCGGTAGCCCTGCCCCCTGGTAAACAGTGTATGATCGCTGGATGATTCATTTTAAGTCTAAGACTGCGGGTAATGGAGTCGTCAATGACAAGGGTTTTCAATTTGACAGAGATAATGCTGGGAGGCTTCGGCGTCTCAGACCCCGTAACAGGTGGAGGAAAGACCAGAGAAGGCATCTGACTCCGACTCGCTGCTTAATGGAGGGAACCGCTTTAAAGTTTCTGTCGGCTGAATGAGCGACACTGTTATAGGAGAGGTGGGATACTGTACTGTTATAGGAGAGGTGGGATACTGTACTGTTATAGGAGAGGTGGGATGGTGTACTGTTATAGGAGAGGTGGGATGGTGTACTGTTATAGGAGAGGTGGGATACTGTACTGTTATAGGAGGTGGAGACTGTTATAGGAGAGGTGGGATGGTGTACTGTTATGGGAGAGGTGGGATGGTGTACTGTTATGGGAGAGGTGGGATACTGTACTGTTATAGGAGAGGTGGGATACTGTACTGTTATAGGAGAGGTGGGATACTGTATAGGAGAGCTGTTATAGGAGAGGTGGGATACTGTACTGTTATAGGAGAGGTGGGATACTGTACTGTTATAGGAGAGAGGTGGGATACTGTACTGTTATAGGAGAGGTGGGATACTGTACTGTTATAGGAGAGGTGGGATGGTGTACTGTTATAGGAGAGGGTGGGATGGTGTACTGTTATAGGAGAGGTGGGATACTGTACTGTTATAGGAGAGGTGGGATACTGTACTGTTATAGGAGAGGTGGGATGGTGTACTGTTATAGGAGAGGTGGGATACTGGGCTGTACTGTTATAGGAGAGGTGGGATGTGTGTACTGTTATAGGAGAGGTGGGATGGTGTACTGTTATAGGAGAGGTGGGATACTGTACTGTTATAGGAGAGGTGGGATGGTGTACTGTTATAGGAGAGGTGGGGGTGTACTGTTATAGGAGAGGTGGGATACTGTACTGTTATAGGAGAGGTGGGATGCTGTACTGTTATAGGAGAGGTGGGATGGTGTACTGTTATAGGAGAGGTGGGATGGTGTACTGTTATAGGAGAGGTGGGATGGTTATGTGGGATGCTGTTATAGGAGAGGTGGGATGGTGTACTGTTATAGGAGAGGTGGGATGTGTACTGTTATAGGAGAGGTGGGATGGTGTACTGTTATAGGAGAGGTGGGATACTGTACTGTTATAGGAGAGGTGGGATACTGTACTGTTATAGGAGAGGTGGGATGCTGTACTGTTATAGGAGAGGTACTGTTATAGGAGAGGTGGGATACTGTACTGTTATAGGAGAGGTGGGATACTGTACTGTTATAGGAGAGGTGGGATGGTGTACTGTTATAGGAGAGGTGGGATGGGTGTACTGTTATAGGAGAGGTGGGATACTGTACTGTTATAGGAGAGGTGGGATACTGTACTGTTATAGGAGAGGTGGGATACTGTACTGTTATAGGAGAGGTGGGATGGTGTACTGTTATAGGAGAGGTGGGATGCTGTACAGAGAGAAAGGTTTTCTGAACAGACATTTTGTTCATCCCCACGAGGTCAAATGCAATTTCTAGGTGGTTGAGGGTTAGTTTTAGAGTTAGGAGCTAGGTTTTTTGGTGTAAGGTTAGGGTTAGTGTAAGAGTAAGAGTACTGGTTAGGGGTTAAGGAAAATAGGATTTTGAATGGCACTGAATTGTGTGTCCATACAAGTGTGAGTGTCCATAAACTCACAAATATGTGTATAAAAACTATTGGGTTACCATAGACAATCCAATCCCTTCACTCAATTCATTTCTAATTCACATTCAGAAACGGTTCAGGACTCAATAATGAAAATATGCAGAAAGCTCCAAACTAATTTCTCTGTGATTTAGAATATAATCATTAGTGGGAATGACAGTGGCTCTGCCTCTGGCTCTGTGTGGGGAGATTACACTTTAACCCACTGAGTAGCGGAAACACACACCGAAGTGTTAATTGTGAGGGAAGTAGTAATTAGAGATTTATTGCCTGTTCCAGGCTGTGATGACACACAAAATTGAACCATGTATTTAGATCTATTAAAATATAATATACATATATTTTACATTACACTATTATTTTATACATAAACTTTGTTATACTATTTTTTACATATATTTTATATTATACTATTATTGTAAATCAGAAAAAACCCAGAGGCTGGTTTCTCTAAAGACCTTAAAGCTGAAATGAGAAAGTATAGACGGTCTAATTATCTCTAGAAGGCGGGGTCTAATTATCTATAGAAGAGGGGGGTCTAATTATCTATAGAAGACAGGGGACTAATTATCTATAGAAGACAGGGGACTAATTATCTATAGAAGACAGTCTAGTTATCTATAGAAGACAGGGTCTAATTATCTATAGAAGAGGGGGTCTAATTATCTCTAGAAGACAGTCTAGTTATCTATAGAAGACAGGGGTCTAATTATCTATAGAAGACAGGGCCTAAGTATAAACAAAGAAGAAGTAGTTGGCTGAGAAAGAGGAGGAAGTTAAAGAGGTGAAGACATATCAGGTCATATCAGATGGTGGCTTCTATAGCTTCTCTATAGATAATTAGACCCCCGTCTTCTATAGATAATGGTGGCAGCTTCTCATATCAGATCAACACTGCACTGACCTGCTGAGGGTGTAATACTGCCATCTACTGGTCATGTTTAAAGGTAAAATGTGTCTTCTGCACCATGAATCAATCCAATAAAACGGAAATCTTTTTTAATGTCTCAATCAAAGTTATCCATTTTGTTTAATGTGTCAACAACATTTATTGATGTTGAATCACATCACAAGGTTTGCATATTGGGGCTGCAGGTAAGCCTAGTGTTTAGAGCATTGGACTAGTAACTAAAAGGTTGCAAGATTGAATCCCTGAGCTGACAAGGTAAAAATCTGACGTTCTGCCCCTGAACAAGGCAGTTAACCCACTGTTCTTAGCCGTCATTATAAATAATAATTTGTTTTTAACTGCCTTGCCTAGTTACATACTTCCGGCGCCGACAGAGATGGCCGCCTCACTTCGCCGCGTTCCTAGTTAAATAAAGGTTAAAAAAAAATATGATTGCAAATCCACTAGTTGAGAAATGCAGTTCTCATTCCGCTAAGGATCTTCATTTACCTGCAGGAAAACTAATTTCTTCATTTGATCTATTGAGGGGAAAATAGGTCATGGGTATCCCTGACTAGGCATACACACGCTGTCCGAGCATACATGACACGCTAGCTAGCTAATATTTCCTTGATGTAACAGTTTAACTTTAGACCGTCCCCTCGTCCATACCCGGGCGCGAACCTGTGACCCTCTGCACACATCAACAACAGTCACCCACGAAGCATCGTTACCCATCGCTCCACAAAAGCCACGTCTCTTGCAGAGCAAGGGGAACTACTACTTCAAGGTCACAGAGCAAGTGACGTCACCGATGGAAACGCTATTTAGCGCGCACCACCGCTAACTAAGCTAGCTGTTTCACATCCACATCCACATCCATTTTTAAACATCCACTTTACTTACCAAAGTAAAACTAGAATGCAGAACAGGGTAGGCTAGTTGAGAACACCTTTATTTAACCAGGTAGGCTAGTTGAGAACACCTTTATTTAACCAGGTAGGCTAGTTGAGAACACCTTTATTTAACCAGGTAGGCTAGTTGAGAACACCTTTATTTAACCAGGTAGGCCCAATTGAGAACACCTTTATTTAACCAGGTAGGCTAGTTGAGAACACCTTTATTTAACCAGGTAGGCTAGTTGAGAACACCTTTATTTAACCAGGTAGGCCCAGTTGAGAACACCTTTATTTAACCAGGTAGGCCCAGTTGAGAACACCTTTATTTAACCAGGTAGGCCCAGTTGAGAACACCTTTATTTAACCAGGTAGGCCCAGTTGAGAACACCTTTATTTAACCAGGTAGGCCCAGTTGAGAACACCTTTATTTAACCAGGTAGGCCCAGTTGAGAACACCTTTATTTAACCAGGTAGGCCCAGTTGAGAACACCTTTATTTAACCAGGTAGGCTAGTTGAGAACACCTTTATTTAACCAGGTAGGCTAGTTGAGAACACCTTTATTTAACCAGGTAGGCTAGTTGAGAACACCTTTATTTAACCAGGTAGGCCCAGTTGAGAACACCTTTATTTAACCAGGTAGGCTAGTTGAGAACACCTTTATTTAACCAGGTAGGCCCAGTTGAGAACACCTTTATTTAACCAGGTAGGCTAGTTGAGAACACCTTTATTTAACCAGGTAGGCTAGTTGAGAACACCTTTAGTTAACCAGGTAGGCTAGTTGAGAACACCTTTATTTAACCAGGTAGGCTAGTTGAGAACACCTTTATTTAACCAGGTAGGCTAGTTGAGAACAAGTTCTCAATTACAACTGCGACCTGGTCAAGATAAAGCAAAGCAATTCGACAGTTCGACACATACAACAACAGAGTTACAGATGGAATAAACAAAACGTACAGTCAATAATACAGTAGAACAAAAGATAAAACTAAAAGTCTATATACAGTGAGTGCAAATGAGGTAAGATAAGGAGTTAAGGCAATAAATAGGACATGGTGGCGAAGTAATTACAATATAGCAATTAAAACACTGGAATGGTAGATGTGCAGAAGATTAATGTGCAAGTAGAGATACTGGGGTGCAAAGGAGCAAGATAAATAAATAAATACATTGTGGGGATGAGGTAGGTAGATGGGCTATTTACAGATGAGCTATGTACAGGTGCAGTGATCTGTGAGCTGCTCTGACAGCTGGTGCTTAAAGCTAGTGAGGGAGATATGAGTCTCCAGCTTCAGTGATTTTTGCAGTTCGTTCCAGTCATTGGCAGCAGAGAACTGGAAGGAAAGGCGTCCGAAGGAGGAATTGTCTTTGGGGATGATCAGTGAAATATACCTGCTGGAGCGCCTGCTATGAGTGGGTGCTGCTATGGTGACCAGTGAGCTGAGATAAGGCAGGGCTTTACCTAGCAAAGACTTGTAGATGACCTGGAGCCAGTGGGTTTGGCGACGAGTATGAAGCGAGGGCCAACCACCAAGAGCGTACAGGTCGCAGTGGTGGGTAGTGTATTTGGCTTTGGTAACAAAACAGATGGCACTGTGATAGACTGCATCCAATTTGTTGAGTAGAGTGTTGGAGGCTATTTTATAGATGACATCGCCGAAGTCAAGGATCGGTAGGATGGTCAGTTTTACGAGGGTAAGTTTGGCAGCATGAGTGAGGGATGCTTTGTTGTGATATAGGAAGCTGATTCTAGATTTAATTTAATTTTCCACCTTATTTTTATTCAACCAGGTAAGGTTGGGCAGGCTCGGTGCTCAAGAGCTCCAATGCGCCTGCATGATCCGGTCTATCCAGTACCACCTCCACGCACCAGCCCTCCGGTGGCAGCCCCCCGCACCAGGCTGTCTCTCCGTATCATCCCTACAGGTGCTTCCGCCTGTCCAGTGCTGCCGGAGCCTTCCTCCTCTCCAGCGCTGCCGGAGTCTCCCGCCTGTCCAGCGCTGCCGGAGCCTTCCTCCTCGCCAGCGCTGCCGGAGTCTCTCTCCTGTTCAGCGCTGCCGGAATCTCCCGCCTGTCCAGCGCTGCCAGAGCGGAAAGGAGCCGCCAGTCTGCAAGGAGCTGCCAGAGTCGCCAGTCTGCAAGGAGCTGCCAGAGTCGCCAGTCTGCAAGGAGCTGCCAGAGTCGCCAGTCTGCAAGGAGCTGCCAGAGTCGCCAGTCTGCAAGGAGCTGCCAGAGTCGCCAGTCTGCAAGGAGCTGCCAGAGTCGCCAGTCTGCAAGGAGCTGCCAGAGTCGCCAGTCTGCATGGAGCAGCCAGAGTCGCCAGTCTGCATGGAGCAGCCAGAGTCGCCAGTCTGCATGGAGCAGCCAGAGTCGCCAGTCTGCATGGAGCAGCCAGAGTCGCCAGTCTGCATGGAGCAGCCAGAGTCGCCAGTCTGCATGGAGCAGCCAGAGTCGCCAGTCTGCATGGAGCAGCCAGAGTCGCCAGTCTGCATGGAGCAGCCAGAGTCGCCAGTCTGCATGGAGCAGCCAGAGTCGCCAGTCTGCATGGAGCAGCCAGAGTCGCCAGTCTGCATGGAGCAGCCAGAGTCGCCAGTCTGCATGGAGCAGCCAGAGTCGCCAGTCTGCATGGAGCAGCCAGAGTCGCCAGTCTGCATGGAGCAGCCAGAGTCGCCAGTCTGCATGGAGCAGCCAGAGTCGCCAGTCTGCATGGAGCAGCCAGAGTCGCCAGTCTGCATGGAGCAGCCAGAGTCGCCAGTCTGTCCCGAGTCGCCAGTCTGTCCCGAGCTGCCCCCTCTGTCCAGTGGGTTCATTTAGAAGGGTCGCCGTGGTTAGGAGGCCACGGAAGCGGACAATGGGGGGACTAAGACTATGGTGAAGTGGGGGCCACGTCCAGCACCAGAGTCGCCACCACGGACAGATGCCCACCCAGACCCTCCCCAATAGGTTCAGGTTTTGCGGCCGGAGTCCGCACCTTGGGGGTAACCACGCTGCGTTTTGGTCCGCCTCTCATTCAACAGAAGAATCCCGTTACATTTTTAAAGAATAACCAGGCATCCTCTACTGACGGGATGAGTTCGATGTCATTCCAGGATACCCCGGCCAGGTCGATTAGAAAGGCCTGCTCGCAGAGGTGTTGGGGCCACAGTGTCTCCTGACCCCTCCTGTCTCAGCCTCCAGTATTTATGCTGCAGTAGTTTATGTGTCGGGGGCTAGGGTCAGTTTGTTATATCTGGAGTACTTCTCCTGTCCTATTCGGTGTCCTGTGTGAATCTAAGTGTGCGTTCTCTAATTCTCTCCTTCTCTCTTTCTTTCTCTCTCTCGGAGGACCTGAGCCCTAGGACCATGCCCCAGGACTACCTGACATGATGACTCCTTGCTGTCCCCACACAGCCAGAAGAGGACTGGCCACCCCACATAGCCTGGTTCCTCTCTAGGTTTCTTCCTAGGTTTTGGCCTTTCTAGGGAGTTTTTCCTAGCCACCGTGCTTCTACACCTGCATTGCTTGCTGTTTGGGGTTTTAGGCTGGGTTTCTGTACAGCACTTTGAGATATCAGCTGATGTACGAAGGGCTATATAAATACATTTGATTTGATTTGAGGTGTTTGACAGTGGTAAGGGGTGGTCGTTTGGTCACAGACCCATTACAGATGCAGCAATGAGGCAGTGATCGCTGAGATCTTGATTGGAAACCGCAAAGGTGTTGTCACGTTCTGACCATCGTTCATGTGTGTTTTCCTTGTTTTAGTGTTGGTCAGGACGTGAGCTGGGTGGGCATTCTATGTTGTGTGTCTGGTTTGTCTATTTCTATGTTTGGCCTGATATGGTTCTCAATCAGAGGCAGGTGTTAGTCATTGTCTCTGATTGGGAACCGTATTTAGGTAGCCTGTTTTGTGTTGGGTTTTGTGGGTGATTGTTCCTGTCTTTGTGTTTGTGGCACCAGAGGACTGTTTTGGTTTTTTCACGTTTCTTGTTTTGTAGATTGTTGTACTTTCATCTTTATTAAAGATGCACAAAACTAACCACGCTGCATTTTGGTCCTCCTCTCTTTCCCCAGAAGAAACCCGTTACAGGTGTATTTGGAGGGCGAGTTAGTTAGAATGATATCTATTAGGCTGCCCATGTTTACGGATTTGGGATTGTACCTGGTAGGTTCATTGATAATTTGTGTGAGATTGAGGGCATCACGCTTAGATTGTAGGATGGCCGGGGGATTTAGGACTGGACAGACACCACAGAGTTTTGGGGACAGGCAGTGTGAAGGACTCTGAAAGGCTTTTCATTCCACTGTTATTTATTCCACGAACTATGTTTAATTGAAACCTGATTTAAATTAATCATGTAAAAATTAACTCATTAGGTATTTGGGGCACCACGGAAGAGTGTCACGACTTCCACCAAAGGTACCTCCTCTGCCTTTTCGGGCGGCGGTTGTCGTCGCCTGCCTACTAGCTGCCACCGATCCTTTTCATTTGGTTATGTCTTTCTTGTGTTTCACCTGTGTTCAATTTAGGTTAATTAGGGGTATTTTATCTCGCCATAACCTCTGGGTTTTGTGTGTGATTGTTACGTTTGCTGTCATTTAGTTTGGGTTGTGTTTTCTTGTGTTCTGTTGAACAGGTGCATTTTCCTGGCCGGTGTCTGGTTGTTTTGAGGCTACTGTTGTAGTCCTGTTTCCTGTTCTTTAGACTTGTTAATAAAACGCCCTTTTTGAAATTTGCGCTCTCCTGCACCTGACTCCACAGGAGTTTGGTCCTCCATTTTTCTGTGTTTACTCTCCGCCATTTGTTTTGACTTCGTTGTAAAAATAATAATAATATAACTTTTTAACCCTCCTGTTGTGTTCGTTTCATGTTAATTCATTCGGTGTTCCCGGTCCAAAATGACCACCCCATTATAGCTGATTATAAATACATATATTATCACCTAATGTTGTGTTAGATCTTTTTATCAACTTAAATTCTTCTGAACATTACACATTTTGAACTTCTATTTGCTATTTATGGCCTGTAGGCCTCTGACCTGAGCTCATTCAACTTGTTTTTGAGTAAAAAAAAGCATATATGGATTATTTTATATTCAGATGAAACATATTGTGCTATTTATCACAAACTACTTTGTGTCAAAGTTTAACAAGGACTCTCTCCTCCTCACCAGTGTCATGATCAAAGATATGATCAAGAGCCTCTCATACAGTATATCGTTTGGTCATTGTGATGCCACAGAATGAATTGTGAGCAAGGCCTCAAATAAGCTTTATATACCAGAGCTGTGAGAAAAGTTCTATATATTATTGAAACAATGTTGCGATTGTTTGTGAGAATGCCAACAGGTATGGTTCCCGTGGGGGGAAGATTCTATTGGGGAAAGGTTCCCCTGGGGGTTGCCATGGAAGCCAAGAAGGGGAGTGAGGTGTGTGTGTGTGTGTTTGCGTGCGTGCGGGGGTCTGGGAGAGGAAGTGTGTCCATCTGATGAATAGCCATTTGCCTGAACTCAATTTTATACACTAATTGTAGTCTCACCCATTAATTTCTAATGACGGGTCATTTTTGACCGGGAACAACACAGGTGTACAAAAGGGAAATAAAACCCAAAATGTAATGAATCATCCAAATGTATTTTGTGTGATCAGATGCCCTGTGTGGACAAAGTCATGGAACCTTTTATGACGATCAGATGAAATGAACTACATTTTACAGAGAGAAAACGTGTAAATCGGTCCAATTGGACCGAACACAGCAGGAGAGACAATGCCTGAGAAGCCGGTCCAATTGGACCGGAACACAGCAGGAGAGACAATGCCTGAGAAGCCGGTCCAATTGGACCGGAACACAGCAGGAGAGACAATGCCTGAGAAGCCGGTCCAATTGGACCGGAACACAGCAGGAGAGACAATGCCTGAGAAGCCGGTCCAATTGGACCGGAACACAGCAGGAGAGACAATGCCTGAGAAGCCGGTCCAATTGGACCGGAACACAGCAGGAGAGACAATGCCTGAGAAGCCGGTCCAATTGGACCGGAACACAGCAGGAGAGACAATGCCTGAGAAGCCGGTCCAATTGGACCGGAACACAGCAGGAGAGACAATGCCTGAGAAGCCGGTCCAATTGGACCGGAACACAGCAGGAGAGACAATGCCTGAGAAGCCGGTCCAATTGGACCGGAACACAGCAGGAGAGACAATGCCCGAGAAGCCGGTCCAATTGGACCGGAACACAGCAGGAGAGACAATGCCCGAGAAGCCGGTCCAATTGGACCGGAACACAGCAGGAGAGACAATGCCCGAGAAGCCGGTCCAATTGGACCGGAACACAGCAGGAGAGACAATGCCTGAGAAGCCGGTCCAATTGGACCGGAACACAGCAGGAGAGACAATGCCTGAGAAGCCGGTCCAATTGGACCGGAACACAGCAGGAGAGACAATGCCTGAGAAGCCGGTCCAATTGGACCGGAACACAGCAGGAGAGTCAATGCCTGAGAAGCCGGTCCAATTGGACCGGAACACAGCAGGAGAGACAATGCCGAAGCCGGTCCAATTGGACCGGAACACAGCAGGAGAGACAATGCCCGAGAAGCCGGTCCAATTGGACCGGAACACAGCAGGAGAGACAATGCCCGAGAAGCCGGTCCAATTGGACCGGAACACAGCAGGAGAGACAATGCCCGAGAAGCCGGTCCAATTGGACCGGAACACAGCAGGAGAGACAATGCCCGAGAAGCCGGTCCAATTGGACCGGAACACAGCAGGAGAGACAATGCCCGAGAAGCCGGTCCAATTGGACCGGAACACAGCAGGAGAGACAATGCCCGAGAAGCCGGTCCAATTGGACCGGAACACAGCAGGAAGCTGTCATCCAGGCAAAAGGTGGCTATTTGAAGATTCTAAAATCCCAAATATATTTTGTTTTGTTTAACACTTATTTGGGTCACGATGAGTCCATATGTGTTTTTCATAGTTTTGATGTACAATGTAGAAAATAGTAAGAATAAAGAAAAACCCATGAATGAGTAGGTGTTCTGAAACTTTTGCCTGGTAGTGTGTGCTATAGCATTAAGATTTCCCTTCACTGGAACTAAGGGGCCCAAACCAGGAAAAACAGCCTCAGACCATTATTCCTTCTCCACCAAACTTTACAGTTGGCACAATGCATTCGGGCAGGTAGTGTTCTCCTGGCATCGCCAAATCCAGATTTAATCTGTCAGACTGCCAGATGGTGAAGCGTGATTCATCTGTCCAGAGTCCAATGGCGGCAAGCTTTACACCACTCCAGTGAGTGTTGTAACCGAAGAGAGACTCATTTTACTCGCTAAGCACTTCAGCATTCTTCAGCACTCCCCTTCTGTGAGCTTGTGTGCCCTACCACTTTGCGGCCGAGCTGTGTTAGCTCCTAGACGTTGCCATTTACAGTTGACCGGGGAAGCTCTAGCAGGGCCCAAATGTATTGAAAAGGTGCCATACTATGACGGTGCCACGTTGAAAGTCACTGAGCTCTTCAGTACGGGTCATTCTACTGCTAATGTTTGTCTATGGAGATCGCATGACTGTGTGCTTGATTTTTATACACCTGTCAGCAATGGGTGTTGCAGGAAAATACCAAATCCACTCATTTTAAGGGGTGTCCACATACTTTTGTGTATATATATATATTTTATTTATTTATTTATTATGAATGCCCTAATTGCAAGTTGCTCTGCATGAGAGCCTCTGCTAAATGACTAACATGTACAATGTAAAACCTCACAGCGCCAATACAGGGCCACGTTCAGTAGGCAGACGTTGCAGAAATGTTTCACGAATGAAGTTGACAGGATTGCTAATTCCTACATGTCAGAGCGTGGTGTTCGCTGTGCTCGTATCTAAACCAGCACAGCGTTGTGTCCTGTTTAACGGACGTAATCTGCATCCAGACGGACACGCCCATTCCCCCAGGTTCCGTCTCTCTCCTCCCCACTGCACTGAGACGCGGACCGACGTCATCCGTCCTGGTTTGTAGCAGTCTGGGAATCATCTGCTCATCGCAGCTAGTCTGCTCTCTCTCTCAATTATAAACCAAACCGCAACAGGTTCAGAACGACGCCAGTGTTCTAGGTTGGGAATTAAGGAATAACGTCGTTAAAGGAGGGATTTGTCCTAAACTAGGAAGATGATGAAACGAGCAGCTCCTGAAGCTGCCGCTACCCTCCTTTGCATTGAACGGTAAGCGAAGTGTAGTATAATATAGACAGGGTTTAAAAGAAAACCCGGGTTAAGGGTTTTTATGAACAATAGACATTTGCCTGTATGCCTCAACATTCCTTTGTATGTCGTATAGGCCTACATCCCGGTTAGTGTTTCTAAAATTCAATTTATACAGGTTATTATTTTGGAAAGATAAGCCTATAGTATAGACTACTGAATGTCATCCTCTAGACTATAGTATAGACTACTGAATGTCATCCTCTAGACTATAGTATAGACTACTGAATGTCATCCTCTAGACTATAGTATAGACTAATGACTGTCATCCTCTGGACTATAGTATAGACTACTGAATGTCATCCTCTGGACTATAGTATAGACTACTGAATGTCATCCTCTAGACTATAGTATAGACTACTGAATGTCATCCTCTAGACTATAGTATAGACTACTGAATGTCATCCTCTAGACTATAGTATAGACTACTGAATGTCATCCTCTAGACTATAGTATAGACTAATGACTGTCATCCTCTGGACTATAGTATAGACTACTGAATGTCATCCTCTGGACTATAGTATAGACTACTGAATGTCATCCTCTAGACTATAGTATAGACTAATGACTGTCATCCTCTAGACTATACTATAGACTACTGAATGTCATCCTCTAGACTATAGTATAGACTACTGAATGTCATCCTCTAGACTATAGTATAGACTAATGACTGTCATCCTCTGGACTATAGTATAGACTAATGAATGTCATCCTCTAGACTATACTATAGACTAATGACTCTCATCCTCTAGACTATAGTATAGACTAATGAATGTCATCCTCTAGACTATAGTATAGACTACTGAATGTCATCCTCTAGACTATAGTATAGACTACTGAATGTCATCCTCTAGACTATAGTATAGACTACTGAATGTCATCCTCTAGACTATAGTATAGACTACTGAATGTCATCCTCTCTAGACTATAGTATAGACTACTGAATGTCATCCTCTAGACTATACTATAGACTACTGAATGTCATCCTCTAGACTATAGTATAGACTACTGAATGTCATCCTCTAGACTATACTATAGACTACTGAATGTCATCCTCTAGACTATAGTATAGACTACTGAATGTCATCCTCTAGACTATACTATAGACTACTGAATGTCATCCTCTAGACTATAGTATAGACTACTGAATGTCATCCTCTAGACTATACTATAGACTACTGAATGTCATCCTCTAGACTATAGTATAGACTACTGAATGTCATCCTCTAGACTATAGTATAGACTAATGAATGTCATCCTCTAGACTATACTATAGACTAATGACTCTCATCCTCTAGACTATAGTATAGACTAATGAATGTCATCCTCTAGACTATAGTATAGACTACTGAATGTCATCCTCTAGACTATACTATAGACTACTGAATGTCATCCTCTAGACTATAGTATAGACTACTGAATGTCATCCTCTAGACTATAGTATAGACTAATGACTGTCATCCTCTAGACTATAGTATAGACTACTGAATGTCATCCTCTAGACTATAGTATAGACTACTGAATGTCATCCTCTAGACTATACTATAGACTACTGAATGTCATCCTCTAGACTATAGTATAGACTACTGAATGTCATCCTCTAGACTATAGTATAGACTACTGAATGTCATCCTCTAGACTATACTATAGACTACTGAATGTCATCCTCTAGACTATACTATAGACTACTGAATGTCATCCTCTCTAGACTATACTGTAGACTACTGAATGTCAACCTCTCTAGGCTGTACTATAGACTACTGAATGTCAACCTCTCTAGACTATCGTATAGACTAATGAATGTCAACCTCTAGACTATAGTATAGACTACTGAATGTCATCCTTTAGAATATAGTATAGACTAACAAATGTCAACCTCTTGACTACTGAATGTCAACCTCTAGACTATAGTATAGACAACTGAATGTCAACCTCTAGACTATAGTATAGACTACTGAATGTCATCCTCTAGACTATAGTATAGACTACTGAATGTCATCCTCTAGACTATAGTATAGACTAATGAATGGCATCATCTATACTATAGTATAGACTAATGAATGTAAACCTCTAGACTATAGTATACAACTAATGCCTCCAACATCTAGTCTTCTGTCATTTGGCAGGTTATTCTCAGGCTGTGACTAATCTGGTCTACAATTCGACCCAGTAAAGCTCCACTTCCCTCATCTCTCCTCGACTTGTGCTGCATATATATATAGTTAGACATTCCAAGGCGTTATTTATCATTTCACAATAACACAGAACATCAGGACACCGCTATGTACCCTGAGGGTTATCCTCTACTGTCAACACAGAGAGAGAGAAGGACACCACTATGTACCCTGAGGGTTTAGCCTCTACTGTCAACACAGAGAGAGAGAGAGAGAGAGAGAGAGAGAGAAAAGGACACCACTATGTACCCTGAGGGTTTAGCCTCTACTGTCAACACAGAGAGAGAGGAGGACACCGCTATGTACCCTGAGGGTTTAGCCTCTACTGTCAACACAGAGAGAGAGAGAGAGAGAGAAGGACACCGCTATGTACCCTGAGGGTTTAGCCTCTACTGTCAACACAGAGAGAGAGAGAGAGAGAGAGAGAGAGAGAGAGAGAAGGACACCGCTATGTACCCTGAGGGTTTAGCCTCTACTGTCAACACACAGAGAGAGAGAGGACACCACTATGTCCCCTGAGGGTTAGCCTCTACTGTCAACACAGAGAGGGAGAATGGGGGGTAGATGGAAAAGAGATTTCAGGCCTATAGCTTTCCTCCCTAGTTAAAATAGAACTTCAATACCGCTCTGTTGGACATTCTCTGGTAAAAACAGCCACTTAGTGTTGTGTACTGTACCATTTAGTATTAACGATAGACCTCTGTGTAACTGTAGACCTCTGTGTAACGGTAGACCGCTGTGTAACTCCAGTAGTAACTGTAGACCTCTGTGTAACTATAGACCACTGTGTAACTATAGACCACTGTGTAACTATAGACCTCTGTGTACTGTACCTTTAGCATTAACTGTAGACCTCTGTGTAACTCCAGTAGTAACGGTAGACCTCTGTGTAACGGTAGACCTCTGTGTAACTCCAGTAGTAACGGTAGACCGCTGTGTAACGGTAGACCACTGTGTAACTATAGACCGCTGTGTAACTATAGACCGCTGTGTAACGGTAGACCACTGTGTAACTGTAGACCTCTGTGTAACTGTAGACCGCTGTGTAACGGTAGACCTCTGTGTAACGGTAGACTGCTGTGTAACTCCAGTAGTAACTGTAGACCTCTGTGTAACTATAGACCGCTGTGTAACTGTAGACCACTGTGTAACTATAGACCTCTGTGTACTGTACCTTTAGTATTAACTGTAGACCTCTGTGTAACTGTAGATCGCTGTGTAACGGTAGACATCTGTGTAACTATAGACCTCTGTGTAACTATAGACCACTGTGTACTGTACCTTTTAGTATTAACTGTAGACCTCTGTGTAACTGTAGACCCCCCGTGTAACGGTAGACCTCTGTGTAACGGTAGACCGCTGTGTAACTGTAGACCGCTGTGTAACGGTAGACCTCTGTGTAACTGTAGACCACTGTGTAATGGTAGACCTCTGTGTAACGGTAGACCTCTGTGTAACTCCAATAGTAACGGTAGACCTCTGTGTAACGGTAGACCTCTGTGTAACTCCAGTAGTAACGGTAGACCACTGTGTAACGGTAGACCTCTGTGTAATGGTAGACCCCTGTGTAACTGTAGACCACTGTGTAACTATAGACCTCTGTGTAACTATAGACCTCTGTGTAACGGTAGACCTCTGTGTAACGGTAGACCTCTGTGTAACTGTAGACCTCTGTGTAACGGTAGACCTCTGTGTAACTATAGACTTGTGCTGCATATATATATAGTTCGACATTCCAAGGCGTTATTTATCATTTCACAATAACCACAGAACATCAGGACACCGCTATGTACCCTGAGGGTTATCCTCTACTGTCAACACAGAGAGAAGGACACCACTATGTACCCTGAGGGTTTAGCCTCTACTGTCAACACAGAGAGAGAGAGAGAGAAGGACACCGCTATGTCCCCTGAGGTGAGGGTTATCCTATACTGTCAACACAGAGAGAGAGAGGGCTAGAAGGACACCGCTATGCCCCCTGAGGTGAGGGTTAACCTCTACTGTCAACACAGAGAGAGAAGGACACCACTATGTCCCCTGAGGTGAGGGTTAGCCTCTACTGTCAACACAGAGAGAGAAGGACACCACTATGTACCCTGAGGGTTAGCCTCTAATGTCAACACAGAGAGAGAGAAGGACACCACTATGTACCCTGAGGGTTTAGCCTCTACTGTCAACACAGAGAGGGAGAATGGGGGGTAGATGGAAAAGAGATTTCAGGCCTATAGCTTTCCTCCCTAGTTAAAATAGAACTTCAATACCGCTCTGTTGGACATTCTCTGGTAAAAACAGCCACTTAGTGTTGTGTACTGTACCATTTAGTATTAACGATAGACCTCTGTGTAACTATAGACCTCTGTGTAACGGTAGACCGCTGTGTAACTCCAGTAGTAACTGTAGACCGCTGTGTAACTGTAGACCGCTGTGTAACTATAGACCACTGTGTAACGGTAGACTGCTGTGTAACTCCAGTAGTAACTGTAGACCTCTGTGTAACTATAGACCTCTGTGTACTGTACCTTTAGCATTAACTGTAGACCTCTGTGTAACTGTAGATCGCTGTGTAACGGTAGACCGCTGTGTAACTGTAGACCGCTGTGTAACTGTAGACCTCTGTGTAACTATAGGCCTCTGTGTAACTATAGACCACTGTGTACTGTACCTTTAGTATTAACTGTAGACCTCTGTGTAACTGTAGACCACTGTGTAACGGTAGACCGCTGTGTAATGGTAGACCGCTGTGTAACGGTAGACCACTGTGTAACTCCAGTAGTAACTGTAGACCTCTGTGTAACGGTAGACCGCTGTGTAACTCCAGTAGTAACTGTAGACCTCTGTGTAACTGTAGACCGCTGTGTAACGGTAGACCTCTGTGTAATGGTAGACTGCTGTGTAACTCCAGTAGTAACTGTAGACCTCTGTGTAACTGTAGACCGCTGTGTAACTGTAGACCACTGTGTAACTATAGACCTCTGTGTACTGTACCTTTAGCATTAACTGTAGACCTCTGTGTAACTGTAGATCGCTGTGTAACGGTAGACATCTGTGTAACTATAGACCTCTGTGTAACTATAGACCTCTGTGTAACTATAGACCACTGTGTAACTATAGACCTCTGTGTACTGTACCTTTTAGTATTAACTGTAGACCTCTGTGTAACTGTAGATCGTTGTGTAACTGTAGACCGCTGTGTAACTATAGACCTCTGTGTAACTATAGACCACTGTGTACTGTACCTTTAGTATTAACTGTAGACCTCTGTGTAACTGTAGACCCCCGTGTAACGGTAGACCTCTGTGTAACGGTAGACCGCTGTGTAACTGTGACAATGACTCAATACCCCATAATGACACAATACCCCATAATGACACAATACCCCATAACGACATAATGACTCAATACCCCATAATGACTCAATACCCCATAATGACACAATACCTCATAATGATACAATACCCCACAATGACACAATACCCCATAATGACACACTACCCCATAATGACACAATACGCCATAATGACATAATGACACAATACCCCATAATGACACAATACCCCATAATGACACAATACCCCATAATGACATAATGACTCAATACCCCATAATGACTCAATACCCCATAATGACTCAATACCTCATAATGATACAATACCCCACAATGACACAATACCCCACAATGACACAATACCCCACAATGACACAATACCCACAATGACACAATACCCCAATACCCCATAATGACACAATAACACAATACCCCATAATGACACAATAACCCAATACCCCATAATGACACAATACCCCACAATGACACAATACTCCATAATGACTCAATACCCCATAATGACACAATAACCCAATACCCCATAATGACACAATACCCCACAATGGCACAATACTCCATAATGACACAATACTCCATAATGACTCAATACCCCATAATGACACAATGACTCAATACCCCACAATGACTCAATACCCCACAATGACTCAATACCCCACAATGACTCAATACCCCACAATGACTCAATATCCCACAATGACTCAATACCCCACAATGACTCAATACCCCACAATGACTCAATACCCCACAATGACCAAATACCCCACAATGACAATGACTCAATACCCCACAATGACTCAATACCCCACAATGACCAAATACCCCACAATGACAATGACTCAATAACCCATAATGACTCAATACCCTATAATGACAATGACTCAATACCCCATAATGACACAATACCCCAATACCTCATAATGACTCATTGCCGCATAATGACTCAATACCCCATACTGACTCAATACCCCATACTGACTCAATACCCCATAATGACACAATACCCCACAATGACACAATACCCCCAATGACACTATTACTCAATACCCCATAATGACTCAATACCCCACAATGACACAATACCCCACAATGACTCAATACCCCAATACCCCATAATGACACAAAACCCCAATACACCATAATGACTCAATACACCATAATGACTCAATACCCCATAATGACACAATACCCCACAATGACACAATACCCCATAATGACACAATACCCCATAATGACACAATACCCCATAATGACACAATACCCCATAATGACTCAATACCCCATAATGACTCAATACCCCACAATGACTCAATACCCCACAATGACTCAATACCCCACAATGACTCAATACCCCACAATGACTCAATACCCCACAATGACTCAATACCCCACAATGACTCAATACCCTATAATGACAATGACTCAATACCCCATAATGACACAATACCCCATAATGACACAATACCCCATAATGACATAATGACTCAATACCCCATAATGACTCAATACCCCATAATGACACAATACCTCATAATGATACAATACCCCACAATGACACAATACCCCACAATGACACAATACCCCACAATGACACAATACCCCACAATGACACAATACCCCAATACCCCATAATGACACAATACCCCATAATGACACAATAACACAATACCCCATAATGACACAATAACACAATACCCCACAATGACACAATACCCCACAATGACACAATACCCCACAATGACACAATACCCCACAATGACACAATACCCCAATACCCCATAATGACACAATACCCCATAATGACACAATAACACAATACCCCATAATGACACAATACCCCACAATGACACAATACTCCATAATGACTCAATACCCCATAATGACACACTAACCCAATACCCCATAATGACACAATACCCCACAATGACACAATACTCCATAATGACTCAATACCCCATAATGGTACAATACCCCATAATGACACAATGACTCAATACCCCACAATGACTTAATACCCCACAATGACTCAATACCCCACAATGACTCAATACCCCACAATGACAATGACTCAATACCCCATAATGACTCAATACCCCATAATGACTCAATACCCTATAATGACAATGACTCAATACCCCATAATGACACAATACCCCATAATGACACAATACCCCAATACCTCATAATGACTCATTGCCGCATAATGACTCAATACCCCAATACCCCATAATGACTCAATACCCCAATACCCCATAATGACATAAAACCCCAATACACCATAATGACTCAATACCCCATAATGACACAATACCCCACAATGACACAATACCCCATAATGACACAATACCCCATAATGACACAATACCCCACAATGACACAATACCCCAATACCCCATAATGACACAATAACACAATACCCCATAATGACACAATAACCCAATACCCCATAATGACACAATACCCCACAATGACACAATACTCCATAATGACTCAATACCCCATAATGACACAATAACCCAATACCCCATAATGACACAATACCCCACAATGACACAATACTCCATAATGACACAATACTCCATAATGACTCAATACCCCATAATGACACAATGACTCAATACCCCACAATGACTCAATACCCCACAATGACTCAATACCCCACAATGACTCAATACCCCACAATGACCAAATACCCCACAATGACAATGACTCAATACCCCACAATGACTCAATACCCCACAATGACCAAATACCCCACAATGACAATGACTCAATAACCCATAATGACTCAATACCCTATAATGACAATGACTCAATACCCCATAATGACACAATACCCCAATACCTCATAATGACTCATTGCCGCATAATGACTCAATACCCCATACTGACTCAATACCCCATACTGACTCAATACCCCATAATGACACAATACCCCACAATGACACAATACCCCACAATGACACTATTACTCAATACCCCATAATGACACAATATCCCATAATGACACAATAACCCATGACACAATAACCCAATACACCATAATGACTCAATACCCCACAATGACACAATACCCCACAATGACTCAATACCCCAATACCCCATAATGACACACAACTCCAATACACCATAATGACTCAATACCCCATAATGACACAATACCCCATAATGACACAATACCCCATAATGACACAATACCCCACAATGACACAATACCCCATAATGACACAATACCCCATAATGACACAATACCCCATAATGACTCAATACCCCATAATGACTCAATACCCCACAATGACTCAATACCCCACAATGACTCAATACCCCACAATGACTCAATACCCCACAATGACTCAATACCCCACAATGACTCAATACCCCACAATGACTCAATACCCCACAATGACTCAATACCCTATAATGACAATGACTCAATACCCCATAATGACTCAATACCCTATAATGACAATGACTCAATACCCCATAATGACACAATACCCCATAATGACACAATACCCCATAATGACATAATGACTCAATACCCCATAATGACTCAATACCCCATAATGACACAATACCTCATAATGATACAATACCCCACAATGACACAATACCCCACAATGACACAATACCCCACAATGACACAATACCCCACAATGACACAATACCCCACAATGACACAATACCCCAATACCCCATAATGACACAATACCCCATAATGACACAATAACACAATACCCCATAATGACACAATAACACAATACCCCACAATGACACAATACCCCACAATGACACAATACCCCACAATGACACAATACCCCACAATGACACAATACCCCAATACCCCATAATGACACAATACCCCATAATGACACAATAACACAATACC
>NC_056433.1:2002944-2093347 GCF_018296145.1 Oncorhynchus tshawytscha | reverse complement strand
ATACCCCACAATGACTCAATACTCCTCAATACCCCAATACCCCATAATGACACAAAACCCCAATACACCATAATGACTCAATACCCCATAATGACACAATACCCCATAATGACACAATACCCCATAATGACTCAATACCCCATAATGACACAACACCCTATAATGACACAATACCCCACAATGACTCAATACCCCATAATGACTCAATACCCCATAATGACTCAATACCCCATAATGACACAATGACTCAATACCCCACAATGACTCAATACCCCTATAATGACAATGACTCAATACCCCATAATGACTCAATACCCTATAATGACAATGACTCAATACCCCATAATGACACAATACCCCATAATGACACAATACCCCAATACCCCATAATGACTCATTGCCGCATAATGACTCATTGCCGCATACCCCATAATGACACAATACCCCATAATGACACAATACCCCACTAACATAATTACTCAATTTTTATTTTTTATTTTTATTTTTTTACATTTATTTTACTAGGCAAGTCAGTTAAGAACAAATTCTTATATTCAATGACTGCCTAGGAACAGTGGGTTAATTGCCTGTTCAGGGGCAGAATGACAGATTTGTACCTTGTCAGCTCGGGATTCGAACTTGCAACCTTCGGTTACTAGTCCAACACTCTAACCACTAGGTTACCCTGCCGCCCCAATACCCCATAATGACACAATACCCTATAATGACACAGTACCCCATAATGACACAGAGTCTTCTTGTGTTTGACACTACAAGCTTGTCTCTGCAGATCCTCTCAAGCCCTGTCAGGTTGGATGGGGGTTTCTCTGCACAGCTAATTTCAGGTCTCTCCAGAGGTGTTCGATAGGATTCAAGTCTGGGCTCTGGCTGGGCTGCTCAAGGACATTCAGAGACTTGTCCTGAAGCCAATCCTACGTTTGTCTTGGCTTTGTGCTTAAGGTTGTTGAGCTGCTGGAAGGTGAACCTACGCCCCAATCAGAGAACCTGCCCAGAGCGCTCAGGACCTCATCAAGGACTCTCTGTACTTTGCTCTGTTCACTTTCCCTTGATCCTGACTAGTCTCCCATCCCTGTTGCTGAAAAACATCCCCACAGCATGATGCTGCCACCACCATGCTTCACCGTAGGGATGGTGCCAGGTCTCCTGACGCTTGTCCTCAGGCCAAAGAGTTGTCTCCAGACCAAGAATCCTGTTTCTCATGGTCTGAGTCCTTGCGGGCTGTCATGTATATTACTGAGGAGTGTCTTCCGTCTGGCCACTCTACCATAAAGACCTGGTAGGTGGAGTGCTGCATAGATGGTTGTCCTTCTGTTAGGTTCTCCTATCTCTACAGAGGAACTCTGGAGCTCTGTTAGAGTGACCATCGGGTTCTTGGTCACCTCCCCCGATTTCTCAGTTTGGCCAGGTGGCTATTCATTTCTAGCCAGATGTAAAACATTCCTCTTTTGACTAATTTCATATAGTGGGTTAGGTCTGCTCTATACCAAATTAGCATACCCCCTGAGTCGCTTCCCTGTTTCCACACCACACAACTACCACACCTGTTAGTTTGGTGGATGGGACTACTCAGTTCCTCTGTAACCTACAGGGCAACCAGTGGGTCCGTCTCCTCTATACCAGGTTTCTTGTAGGATGACAATGTCTGTATTTTTGATTTCTTTGAAGTCCAGGTTCCTGCTCTTTAGGCCAAAGGCAGATGACCTCAGGCCTTGTATATTCCAGGATGCGAGAGTATGTTTTTTTTGTGTTCCATAGTGTCTAGTGCTTTCGTGTGGTGTAGTCTTGGACCATTTCAGTAGATGTGAGCAGAGCATGTTCAGCATCAGATACATACCTCTTAGGTTGCAAGATGGTGCTTGGATGGGTGTATTAGTGGCGGTTGGGACTGTCTCAGGGTGGGGCATGGACGGGTGTAATAGTGGGGGTTGGGACTGTCTCAGGATGGGCTTGGACGGGTGTAATAGTGGGGATTGGGACTGTTGCTCTGCTCACAGCCTGGGCATATGTGCGGGCTTCATTTTCAAATCAAATTAAATCAAATTGTTTTTCACATGCGCCTAATACAACAACCTTACCGTAAAATGCTTATTTACAAGGTCCTTGCTATTTCCTCTCTCTCTCTCTGTCTGTCTGTCCCTCTCTCTGTCTGTGTGTGTCTCTCTCTGGCTAACGCTGGCTAATTCCAGACACAAATGAGAGAACAGCTCACTTCTACCATTTTACTCACCCTAGCAGAGATGTTTAGGCTGTTTTTATGTTATCCAGAATAGAGGTCGACCGATTATGATTATGATTTTTTTCAACGCCGATACCGATACCGATTTATTGGAGGAACAAAAAGCCGATACCGATTTACTGGAGGATCAAAGGCCGATACCGATTAATCGGCCGTTTCTTATTTTATTTTTTTTTTTTATTTTTTATATATTTTTTCAAATATTTTTTATTTGTAATAATGAAAATTACAACAATACTGAATGAACACTTATTTTAACTTAATATAATACATCAATAAAATCAATTTAGCCTCAAATAAATAATGAAACATGTTCAATTTGGTTTAAATAATGCAAAAACAAAGTGTTGGAGAAGAAAGTAAAAGTGCAATATGTGCCATGTAAGAAAGCTAACATTTCAGTTCCTTGCTCAGAACATGAGAACATATGAAGGCTGGTGGTTCCTTTAACATGAGTCTTCAATATTCCCAGGTATGAAGTTTTAGGTTGTAGTTATAGGAATTATAGGACCTTTTCTCTCAAAACCATTTGTATTTCATTAACCTTTGACTATTGGATGTTCTTATAGGCACTTTAGTATTGCCAGTGTAACAGTATAGCTTCCGTCCCTCTCCTCGCTCCTCCCTGGGCTCGAGCCAGCAACACAATGACAACAGCCACCATCAGCGTTACCCATGCAGAGCAAGGGAAACAACTACAAGAAGGCTCAGAGCGAGTGACGTTTGAAACGCTATTAGCGCGCGCTAACTAGCTAGCCATTTCACTTCGGGTTACACCAGCCTAATCTCGGGAGTTGATTGGCTTGAAGTCATAAACAGCGCAATCGTTGACGCACAATAAAGAGCTGCTGGCAAAATGCACGAAAGTGCTGTTTGAATGAATGTTTACCCGCCTGCTTCTGCCTACCAGTCAGATACTTAGATACTTGTATGCTCAGTCAGATTATATGCAACGCAGGACACGCTAGATAATATCTAGTAATATCATCAACCAGGTGTAGTTAACTAGTGATTATGATAGATTTTTACAAGAAGTTTAATGCTAGCTAGCAACTTAACTTGGTTTACTGCATTCGCATAACAGGCAGTCTCCTTGTGGAGTACAATGAGAGAGAGGCAGGTCGTTATTGCGTTGGACTAGTTAACTGTAAAAGTTGCAAGATTGGATCCCGAGCTGACAAGGTGAAAATCTGTCGTTCTGCCCCCTGAACGAGGCAGTTAACCCACCGTTCCTAGGCCGTCATTGAAAATAAGAATGTTTTCTTAACTGACTTGCCGAGTTAAATAAATATTACATAAAGGTGTAAAAACGTTTATTTTTATTTTTTTATAATCGACAAAATTGGTGTCCAAAAATACAGATTACCGATTGTTATGAAAACTTGAAATCGGGCCCAATTAATCGGCCATTGAGATTAATCGGTTGACCTCTAATCCAGAACATTGGTGACTGCAGCTGCTGGCAACGATTTAATTACGCCTTTTTGCCAACCAGTTATTCTGTGCTCTGGTACACTCAGACGAGAGTGCTCTGAAATCAGAGTAGATAGCTGGTTCGATTCCAGGCTGTATGACAACCGGTCGTGATTGGGAGTCTTATAGGCCGACGCACAATAGGCCCAGCGTTGTCCGGGTTTGGCCTGGGTAGGCCGTCATTGTAAATAAGAATTTGTTCTTAACTGACTTGCCTAGTTAAATAAATAAACAATTATATTTTGAGTGCCAAATAGCAGTTTAGTTTATTCTGTGATTCTGTTTAATTTTCCCAATTTGTCAAATAGGAGGTTTTCATTTATGTAACAATTCTCTCCTTCTTCTCTCTCTTCTCCCTTCTCTCCAGATGTCTGTGAGTTAGCCAGCTGAATAGAGGTTCTCTCTGTAGCCGTTGGTGCTCCCGCTATGAACAATACTTTGTGTGTCTGTGTCTTGTTTCACTAAGATTTTGTGACCAAGATTGAAGGATGGATGGATGGAGGAATAAATGAGATGGAGGGAGATGGAGAGATGAAGAAAGTCAATACAGAGTGCTCTGTTGAGTCAGCGCTTTCTGTCTTGGCTCGCTCGCTCTCTCTCTTCATTCAACTCTCTCTCTCTCTCTTCATTCAACTCTCTCTCTCTCCCTTCATTCAACTCTCTCTCTCTTAATTCAGCTCTCTCTCTCCCTTCATTCAACTCTCTCTCTCTTAATTCAGCTCTCTCTCTCTCTTCATTCAGCTCTCTCTGTGTCTCAATTCAATTTGCTTTATTGGCATGATGTAACAATGCACATATTGCTAAAGCTTATCTTGGAGATTTACAATATTAACGTAATTAAATTTATAATCAAAATTGTCAAGGAGACAACAGTAAGAACAATAACCAAGGGTCAAAATAACCATACCTTGGACAAAAACAATAAGCATACAGTAGAGGACATGTGCAGGTTGATTGGTCTGTCAGAAACTGTCCCTCATCTTATGGCAGGCAGCAATGCTGTACGCTGCCAAACCACAGCTCTCTGCGTCCTCCCTCAACAGGACGGGTACCCTGTCCTCATCAGAGAGGTCTCTCTGTGTCCTCCCTCAACAGGACGGGTACCCTGTCCTCATCAGAGAGGTCTTCAATGCTGTACGCTGCCAAACCACAGCTCTCTGCGTCCTCCCCCAACAGGACGGGTAGCCTGTCCTCATCAGAGAGGTCTCTCTGCGTCCTTCCCAACAGGACGGGTAGCCTGTCCTCATCAGAGAGGTCTCTCTGCGTCCTCCCCCAACAGGACGGGTAGCCTGTCCCTCCCCCAACAGGACGGGTAGCCTGTCCTCATCAGAGAGGTCTCTGTGTCCTCCCTCAACAGGACGGGTAGCCTGCCCTCATCAGAGAGGTCTCTCTGTGTCCTCCCCCAACAGGACGGGTAGCCTGTCCTCATCAGAGAGGTCTCTCTGCGTCCTCCCCCAACAGGACGGGTAGCCTGTCCTCATCAGAGAGGTCTCTCTGCGTCCTCCCCCAACAGGACAGGTAGCCTATCCTCATCAGAGAGGTCTCTGCGTCCTCTCCCAACAGGACGGGTAGCCTGTCCCTCCCCCAACAGGACGGGTAGCCTGTCCCTCCCCCAACAGGACGAGTAGCCTGTCCCTCCCCCAACAGGACGGGTTGCCTGTCCCTCCCCCAACAGGACGGGTAGCCTGTCCCTCCCCAACAGGATGGGTAGCCTGTCCCTCCCCCAACAGGATGGGTAGCCTATCCTCATCAGAGAGGTCTCTCTGCATCCTCCCCCAACAGGACGGGTAGCCTGTCCTCATCAGAGAGGTCTCTCTGCATCCTCCCTCAACAGGACGGGTACCCTACTCTCATAAGAGAGGTCTCTCTGCGTCCTCCCCCAACAGGATGGGTAGACTTTCCTCATCAGAGAGGTCTCTCTGCGTCCTCCCCCATCAGGACGGGTAGCCTGTCCTCATCAGAGAGGTCTCTCTGCGTCCTCCCCCAACAGGACGGGAGCCTGTCCCTCCCCCAACAGGACGGGTAGCCTGTCTCTCCCCAACAGGACGGGTAGCCTGTCTCTCCCCCAACAGGACGGGTAGCCTGTCTCTCCCCCAACAGGACGGGTAGCCTGTCTCTCCCTCAACAGGACGGGTAGCCTGTCCTCATCAGAGAGGTCTCTCTGCGTCCTCCCTCAACAGGACGGGTAGCCTGTCCCTCCCTCAACAGGACGGGTAGCCTGTCCCTCCCCCAACAGGACGGGTAGCCTGTCCCTCCCCCAACAGGACGGGTAGCCTGTCCCTCCCCCAACAGGACGGGTAGCCTGTCCCTCCCTCAACAGGACGGGTAGCCTGTCCCTCCCTCAACAGGACGGGTAGCCTGTCCCTCCTCAACAGGACGGGTAGCCTGTCCCTCCCTCAACAGGACGGGTAGCCTGTCCCTCCCTCAACAGGACGGGTAGCCTGCCCTCATCAGAGAGGTCTCTCTGTGTCCTCCCCCAACAGGACGGGTAGCCTGTCCTCATCAGAGAGGTCTCTCTGCGTCCCCTCCCCCAACAGGACGGGTAGCCTGTCCTCATCAGAGAGGTCTCTCTCCCTCCCCAACAGGACAGGTAGCCTATCCTCATCAGAGAGGTCTCTCTGCGTCCTCTCCCAACAGGACGGGTAGCCTGTCCCTCCCCCAACAGGACGGGTAGCCTGTCCCTCCCCCAACAGGACGAGTAGCCTGTCCCTCCCCCAACAGGACGGGTTGCCTGTCCCTCCCCCAACAGGACGGGTAGCCTGTCCCTCCCCCAACAGGATGGGTAGCCTGTCCCTCCCCCAACAGGATGGGTAGCCTATCCTCATCAGAGAGGTCTCTCTGCATCCTCCCCCAACAGGACAGGTAGCCTGTCCTCATCAGAGAGGTCTCTCTGCATCCTCCCTCAACAGGACGGGTACCCTACTCTCATAAGAGAGGTCTCTCTGCGTCCTCCCCCAACAGGATGGGTAGACTTTCCTCATCAGAGAGGTCTCTCTGCGTCCTCCCCATCAGGACGGGTAGCCTGTCCTCATCAGAGAGGTCTCTCTGCGTCCTCCCCCAACAGGACGGGAGCCTGTCCCTCCCCCAACAGGACGGGTAGCCTGTCTCTCCCCAACAGGACGGGTAGCCTGTCTCTCCCCAACAGGACGGGTAGCCTGTCTCTCCCCCAACAGGACGGGTAGCCTGTCTCTCCCTCAACAGGACGGGTAGCCTGTCCTCATCAGAGAGGTCTCTCTGCGTCCTCCCTCAACAGGACGGGTAGCCTGTCCCTCCCTCAACAGGACGGGTAGCCTGTCCCTCCCTCAACAGGACGGGTAGCCTGTCCCTCCCCCAACAGGACGGGTAGCCTGTCCCTCCCCCAACAGGACGGGTAGCCTGTCCCTCCCCCAACAGGACGGGTAGCCTGTCCCTCCCTCAACAGGACGGGTAGCCTGTCCCTCCCTCAACAGGACGGGTAGCCTGTCCCTCCCTCAACAGGACGGGTAGCCTGTCCCTCCCTCAACAGGACGGGTAGCCTGTCCCTCCCTCAACAGGACGGGTAGCCTGTCCCTCCCTCAACAGGACGGGTAGCCTGTCCCTCCCTCAACAGGACGGGTAGCCTGTCCCTCCCTCAACAGGACGGGTAGCCTGTCCCTCCCCCAACAGGACGGGTAGCCTGTCCCTCCCCCAACAGGACGGGTAGCCTGTCCCTCCCCAACAGGACGGGTAGCCTGTCCCTCCCCCAACAGGACGGGTAGCCTGTCCCTCCCCAACAGGACGGGTAGCCTGTCCCTCCCCCAACAGGACGGGTAGCCTGTCCCTCCCCCAACAGGACGGGTAGCCTGTCCCTCCCCCAACAGGACGGGTAGCCTGTCCCTCCCCCAACAGGACGGGTAGCCTGTCCCTCCCCCAACAGGACGGGTAGCCTGTCCCTCCCCGTGTTTTATCTGCTGTGATGCAGCCCTTTTCCCTATAGGTTTTCCTGTTGTGCAGTGGTGTAGTGGTTGCACAGCCTTTCCTCTACAGGGAGCCAGGTTTTCCTGTTGTGAAGTGGTGTAGTGGTTGCACAGCCTTTCCTCTACAGGGAGCCAGGTTTTCATGTTGTGCAGTGGTGCAGTGGTTGCACAGCATTTCCTCTACAGGGAGCCAGGTTTTCCTGTTGTGAAGTGGTGTAGTGGTTGCACAGCCTTTCCTCTACAGGGAGCCAGGTTTTCATGTTGTGAAGTGGTGCAGTGGTTCCACAGCCTTTCCTCTACAGGGAGCCAGGTTTTCCTGTTGTGCAGTGGTGCAGTGGTTGCACAGCCTTTCCTCTACATGGAGCCAGGTTTTCCTGTTGCCCAGTGGTTACACAGCCTTTCATCTACAGGGAGCCAGGTTTTCCTGTTGTGAAGTGGTGTAGTGGTTGCACAGCCTTTCCTCTACAGGGAGCCAGGTTTTCCTGTTGTGAAGTGGTTGCACAGCCTTTCCTCTACAGGGAGCCAGGTTTTCCTGTTGCCCAGTGGTTACACAGCCTTTCATCTACAGGGAGCCAGGTTTTCCTGTTGTGAAGTGGTGTAGTGGTTGCACAGCCTTTCCTCTACAGGGAGCCAGGTTTTCCTGTTGTGAAGTGGTTGCACAGCCTTTCCTCTACAGGGAGCCAGGTTTTCCTGTTGTGCAGTGGTTGCACAGCCTTTCCTCTACAGGGAGCCAGGTTTTCCTGTGGTGCAGTGGTTGCACAGCCTTTCCTCTACAGGGAGCCAGGTTTTCCTGTTGTGCCGTGGTGCAGTGGTTGCACAGCCTTTCCTCTACAGGGAGCCAGGTTTTCCTGTTGTGAAGTGGTGTAGTGGTTGCACAGCCTTTCCTCTACAGGGAGCCAGGTTTTCCTGTGGTGCAGTGGTTGCACAGCCTTTCCTCTACAGGGAGCCAGGTTTTCCTGTTGTGCCGTGGTGCAGTGGTTGCACAGCCTTTCCTCTACAGGGAGCCAGGTTTTCCTGTTGTGAAGTGGTGTAGTGGTTGCACAGCCTTTCCTCTACAGGGAGCCAGGTTTTCCTGTGGTGCAGTGGTTGCACAGCCTTTCCTCTACAGGGAGCCAGGTTTTCCTGTTGTGCCGTGGTGCAGTGGTTGCACAGCCTTTCCTCTACAGGGAGCCAGGTTTTCCTGTTGTGCAGTGGTTGCACAGCCTTTCCTCTACAGGGAGCCAGGTTTTCCTGTTGTGCAGTGGTTGCACAGCCTTTCCTCTACAGGGAGCCAGGTTTCCTGTGTCTACCCTTCTCAATGGCAATGCTGTTCTCACTGAGCCTGTACATTGTCAAGGTTTTTCTAAGGTTTTGATCAGTAACCAGGGTCAAATAGTTTGCCACGGTGTTCTGTCGATTTAGGGCCAGATGGCACTGCATTTTGCTTTGTGCTTGTGTTTGTGTTTCCCAATAAGCAATATGGTTTTGTTTTTATTGTGTTGTAATTTGTTTTATTCTGATTGATTGGATATTCTGGTCCTGAGACTTCAGTGTGTTAGTAGAACAGGTTAGTGAACTCAGCCCCAGGACCAGCTGGATGAGTGTGTTCAGTGTGTTAGTAGAACAGGTTAGTGAACTCAGGACCAGCTAGATGAGGGGACTGAGGCTTCAGTGTGCTAGTAGAACAGGTTTGTGAACTCAGCCCCAGGACCAGCTGGATGAGGGGACTGAGGCTTCAGTGTGTTAGCAGAACATGTTTGTGAACTGAGTCCCAGGACCAGTTGGATGAGGGGACTCTTTTCTTTGCTCAGCTCTTGGCATTGCAGGTCTTGGTAATGATATGAGAGGGGGTTACTGTATTTTAGATATTTCCAAAACTTAATTGCTCTTTTTGAGTTTTTATTATTAGTGGATATTGGGCTAATTCTGCCCTGCATGCATTGTTTGTAGTTTTCCTCTGGACATGTAGGATAATCTTACAGAACTCTGCATGCAGGGTTTCAATGGGGTGTGTTTCCTATTTGGTGAAATCTTGTTTTGGAAGTGGACTCCACACCTCGCTGCCATAAAGTACAATTGGTTCAATGACACATTGAATTAGTTTTAGCCAAATTTGCATTTTAATTTGAATTGGTTTTTTTAATGGCATAGAATGCCCTGTGTGCTTTCTCTCTCAGTTTGCCTTGATGACAGCTTTGCACACTCTTGGCATTCTCTCAACCAGCTTCATGAGGTAGTCATCTGGAATGCATTTCAGTTAACAGGTGTGCTTTCCTAAAACCTTTATGGCGCAGGGGTCCCGCTAGCGACCCACCTCGACAACATCCGGTGAAAATGCAGAGCACCAAATTCAAAATATAGAAAACATAATATTAAACCTTCATGATAATACAGGTGTCATACATGAATCTTTAGCTTAGAATCTTGGCAATCGAACCGCATCGTCGGATTTCAAAAGTCTTTACGGCGAAAGCACAGCGTTCGATCATCTGAGGTCAGTGCCCACAACAGCATATTATCCAAACAAGCACAGGCGTCACAAAATCCCAAATAGCAATAAAATAAGTCACTTACCTTTTGAAGATCTTCCTCTGATCACAAGAGTCCCAGGAACACAATGAATGGTCGTTTTGTTAGATAAATTCCTTTCTTTATATCCCAAATAGTGTGTTTAGTAGGCGTCATTGAGTTCAGTAATCCACCCGTTCAGAATACAGACATAGGAGTTACAAAAGTTACCAGTAAAGTTTATCCAAACAAATCAAGCAATGTTTCTAATTTATTATTCTAATATCTAAATAATCGATAATATTTCATACGGAGCAAACTATTTTCAATAGGAAAGGAAAAGAACGCAGCGCAATGGGACTTCCTGAGGATAAACAACTCTTCCTCGTTAGTTTTTCTGAATACAAGCCTGAAAACATGTATAAAGACTGTTGACATCTAGTGGAAGCCATAGGAACTGCAATTTGGGAGGTGGAAGTCTTTGGTTTCAATAGCTTAAGCTTGGAATTGGCTGGCAGGTCAACAGAAATGTGTCCTCAGGTTTTCGCCTGCCAAATCAGTTCTGTTATACTCACATAATTTTAATAGTTTTAGAAACTTTAGAGTGTTTTCTATCCAATACTGCAACGCATATGCATATCCTAGCTTCTGGGCCTGAGTAACAGGCAGTTTACTTTGGACACCTCAGTCATCCAAAATTCTGAATATTGCCCCCTATCCCTAACAAGTTCATTTGTGGAATTTATTTTCTTCTTAATGCGTTTGACACTAAGTTTTGTTGTGACAAGGTAGGGGTGGTATACAGAAGATAGCCCTATTTGGTAAAAGACCAAGTCCATATTATTACAAGAACAACTCAAATAAGCAAAGAGAAACGACAGTCCATCATTACTTTAAGACATGAAGGTCAGTCAATAGGGAAAATGTCAAGAACTTTGAACGTTTCTTGAAGTGCAGTCGCAAAAACCATCAAGCGCTATGATGAAACTGGCTTTCATGTGGACCACCACAGGAAAGGAAGACCCAGAGTTACCTCTGCTGCAGAGGATAAGTTCATTAGAGTTACCAGCCTCAGAAATTTCATCCCAAATAAATGCTTCACAGAGTTCAAGTAACAGACACATCTCAACATCAACTGTTCAGAAGAGACTGTGTGAATCAGGTCTTCAATGGTTGAATTGCTGCAAAGAAACCACTACTAAAGAATACCAATAATAAGAAGAGACTTGCTTTGGCCAAGAAACACAAGCAATGGACAATCCCCGTTGGAAATTTGTCCTTAGGTCTGTAGTCCAAATTGGAGAGGAGGAGGTGTGGGGGTGCTTTGCTGGTGACACTGTTTTTCAACAGCACAATCACCCAAAACACACCTCCAGACTGTGTAAGGGCTATTTGACCAAGAAGGAGAGTGATGGAGTGCTGCATCGGATGACCTAGCCTCCACAATCACCCGACCTCAACCCAAATTGATATGGTTTGTGATGAATCAGACCACAGAGTGAAGGAAAAGCAACCAAACAAGTCCCATAGGGAGATGAATGATTGGGAATCCGCAGGGAGCTGAGTGATTTGGAATCCTGCAGGGAGCTGAGTGATTGGGAATCCTGCAGGGAGCTGAGTGATTGGGAATCCTGCAGGGAGTTGAGTGATTGGGAGTCCCACAGGTAGCTGAGTGATTGGGAGTCCCGCAGGTAGCTGAGTGATTGGGAGTCCCGCAGGGAGCTGAGTGATTGGGAGTCCCGCAGGGAGCTGAGTGATTGGGAGTCCCGCAGGGAGCTGAGTGATTGGGAGTCCGCAGGGAGCTGAGTGATTGGGAGTCCCGCAGGGAGCTGTGTGATTGGGAGTCCCGCAGGGAGCTGTGTGATTGGGAGTCCCGCAGGGAGCTGAGTGATTGGGAGTCCCGCAGGGAGATGAGTGATGGGGCCCATTGGTGCCCAGCCCTGATGTCAAATCAAATCAAATCAAATCAAATTTTATTTGTCACATACACATGGTTAGCAGATGTTAATGCGAGTGCAACGAAATGCTTGTGCTTCTAGTTCCGACAATGCAGTAATAACGAGCAAGTAATCTAACAATTCCAAAAAATAAATAAATAAATAAATAAATAAATAAAATAAAATACTGTCTTATACACAGTGTAAGGGGATAAAGAATATGTACATAAGGATATATGAATGAGTGATGGTACAGAGCATCATAGGCAAGATACGGTAGATGATATCGAGTACAGTATATACATATGAGATGAGTATGTAAACCAAGTGGCATAGTTAAAGTGGCTAGTGATACATGTATTACATAAGGATGCAGTCGGTGATATAGAGTACAGTATCTACGTATGCATATGAGATGAATAATGTAGGGTAAGTAACATTATATAAGGTAGCATTGTTTAAAGTGGCTAGTGATATATTTACATTTCCCATCAATTCCCATTATTAAAGTGGCTGGAGTAGAGTCAGTGTCATTGACAGTGTGTTGGCAGTAGCCACTCAATGTTAGTGGTGGCTGTTTAACAGTCTGATGGCCTTGAGATAGAAGCTGTTTTTCAGTCTCTCGGTCCCAGCTTTGATGCACCTGTACTGACCTCGCCTTCTGGATGACAGCGGGGTGAACAGGCAGTGGCTCGGGTGGTTGATGTCCTTGATGATCTTTATGGCCTTCCTGTAGCATCGGGTGGTGTAGGTGTCCTGGAGGGCAGGTAGTTTGCCCCGGTGATGCGTTGTGCAGACCTCACTACCCTCTGGAGAGCCTTACGGTTGAGGCGGTGCAGTTGCCATACCAGGCGGTGATACAGCCCGCCAGGATGCTCTCGATTGTGCATCTGTAGAAGTTTGTGAGTGCTTTTGGTGACAAGCCGAATTTCTTCAGCCTCCTGAGGTTGAAGAGGCGCTGCTGCGCCTTCCTCACGATGCTGTCTGTGTGAGTGGACCAATTCAGTTTGTCTGTGATGTGTATGCCGAGGAACTTAAAACTTGCTACCCTCTCCACTACTGTTCCATCGATGTGGATGGGGGTGTTCCCTCTGCTGTTTCCTGAAGTCCACAATCATCTCCTTAGTTTTGTTGACGTTGAGCGTGAGGTTATTTTCCTGACACCACACTCCGAGGGCCCTCACCTCCTCCCTGTAGGCCGTCTCGTCGTTGTTGGTAATCAAGCCTACCACTGTTGTGTCGTCCGCAAACTTGATGATTGAGTTGGAGGCGTGCATGGCCACGCAGTCGTGGGTGAACAGGGAGTACAGGAGAGGGCTCAGAACGCACCCTTGTGGGGCCCCAGTGTTGAGGATCAGCGGGGAGGAGATGTTGTTGCCTACCCTCACCACCTGGGGCGGCCCGTCAGGAAGTCCAGAACCCAGTTGCACAGGGCGGGGTCGAGACCCAGGGTCTCGAGCTTGATGACGAGCTTGGAGGGTACTATGGTGTTGAATGCCGAGCTGTAGTCGATGAACAGCATTCTCACATAGGTACATTCCTCTTGTCCAGATGGGTTAGGGCAGTGTGCAGTGTGGTTGAGATTGCATCGTCTGTGGACCTATTTGGGCGGTAAGCAAATTGGAGTGGGTCTAGGGTGTCAGGTAGGGTGGAGGTGATATGGTCCTTGACTAGTCTCTCAAAGCACTTCATGATGACGGATGTGAGTGCTACGGGGCGGTAGTCGTTTAGCTCAGTTACCTTAGCTTTCTTGGGAACAGGAACAATGGTGGCCCTCTTGAAGCATGTGGGAACAGCAGACTGGTATAGGGATTGATTGAATATGTCCGTAAACACACCGGCCAGCTGGTCTGCGCATGCTCTGAGGGCGCGGCTGGGGACGCCGTCTGGGCCTGCAGCCTTGCGAGGGTTAACACGTTTAAATGTCTTACTCACTTCGGCTGCAGTGAAGGAGAGACCGCATGTTTTCGTTGCAGGCCGTGTCAGTGGCACTGTATTGTCCTCAAAGCGGGCAAAAAGTTATTTAGTCTGCCTGGGAGCAAGACATCCTGGTCCGTGACTGGGCTGGGTTTCTTCCTGTAGTCCGTGATTGACTGTAGACCCTGCCACATGCCTCTTGTGTCTGAGCCGTTGAATTGAGATTCTACTTTGTCTCTGTACTGGCGCTTAGCTTGTTTGATAGCCTTGCGGAGGGAATAGCTGCACTGTTTGTATTCAGCCATGTTACCAGACACCTTGCCCTGATTAAAAGCAGTGGTTCGTGCCTTCAGTTTCACACGAATGCTGCCATCAATCCACGGTTTCTGGTTAGGGAATGTTTTAATCGTTGCTATGGGAACGACATCTTCAACGCACGTTCTAATGAACTCGCACACCGAATCAGCGTATTCGTCAATGTTGTTGTCTGACGCAATACGAAACATCTCCCAGTCCACGTGATGGAAGCAGTCTTGGAGTGTGGAGTCAGCTTGGTCGGACCAGCGTTGGACAGACCTCAGCGTGGGAGCTTCTTGTTTTAGTTTCTGTCTGTAGGCAGGGATCAACAAAATGGAGTCGTGGTCAGCTTTTCCGAAAGGGGGCGGGGCAGGGCCTTATATGCGTCGCGGAAGTTAGAGTAACAATGATCCAAGGTCTTTCCACCCCTGGTTGTGCAATCGATATGCTGATAAAATTTAGGAGTCTTGTTTTCAGATTAGCCTTGTTAAAATTGGGAGTCCCGCAGGGAGCTGTGTGATTGGGAGTCCCGCAGGGAGCTGTGTGATTGGGAGTCCCGCAGGGAGCTGAGTGATTGGGAGTCCCGCAGGGAGATGAGTGATGGGGCCCATTGGTGCCCAGCCCTGATGTCTCCACTGCACCGCGTGCGTTACAACCCACCAGCGGCCGTGTCCTCAAAAATGCAGTTCTGCAAATGCAAAGAGCAAACCAGTCACCTTTCGGCAAAATTCGCCATTTTGAATCTAAAATAGGTGACCTAAGTGATTGTGTAGATCCGATTACAAAAGTTTGGAGGGGTGGGTGGATCACTGCTGGTTCAGCCAGTCATTTGCATAACAGCAGAATGCAGCATGTGACTGAAGAAAGAAGAGATTTACCAGTTTACTAGTTACAGCATCACTGCGCACTCTGGTAAGGCAGCTTGTCAGTTACAGCAGCGCGTCCCCTGAACGATAACATAGAGGTAACAGGTGAGAAGCCTGACCACGGAGACGGGGTGAGAAGGTGATGAAGCGTACTTATTGAGCTATAACCGAAAAACTGGCATTTGGAAAGTTTGAGGTGAGGGAGACAGTGTGGTGGAGCAATTATTAGCCCTGTTAAGTATCTTGCTAGCTGGATCGAATTCTCTGTTAGCTAGCCAGAGAAATGTTGAGCAACATTAGCAAACTCATCTGATCAAATAATTGAGTTTATTAACAAGCTAATTTTCACACCATAAAGTCAGACAGCTAACGTTAGCTAGCTAACGTTCCTTGCCGGTGTTGTGCTGAAAAGCTTCCCCTGCCTGAATCCCCCTTCGCGTGAATGCACACGCACTCAATTCTTCATTGCTGCGACTTGCTTGCTAGTTGGGATTTCTGATCACGTTAGGCTGCGTTTCATTTTATTTTTTATGTCGGTTTGATCGCGGGGGAGGCACTAGTAATGTCTGCAGTTTTTGGGTTGGCCATTTGTTTCAAGTGAATTAGTCTATAAATAAACCTCTGACAAAATTCTTCATCTCTCCCATGTCTTATTCAACTAGTAGTAGTTCTGAAATGTTTATTGCTTGCCTACATTTTACTCCCTCCTCTATGTTTAATATAACACACATACATCAATTATTCATTTTGGTTGCCTATCCTGACGTGACGTCTGTTCTATAGAAAATATTTGACTCTAGTCACAAAATTAAGGAAATTAGGTTTGGGGAGGATTTTGGCGAAACCCTTGTATCTTGGGACTGCAAGGCCTGGCATACTTCTGAATTGTTTTGGTAGATCATGTTAACATTTTACTGCTTATACAAATTCATACTCGTAAAAATGTGCCTTTTTAGAAGTGAACAAGCAATTACCCAGTTAGTGTCTTGCTCATTATTGTCCACCTCACCACAGAAATGGCACAGTTGGCTCAGGTCATCTAGCAAAACATCATGTCAAGTAGTCTATACATCGTTACATGTATTTTTCAGAGCGAACAGGGAACAAGGGAAAAGTATAGGTTTCTTGTAGCAGAATTATTTCAATACATGTGTTTTAGTGGCCATCTAGTCAGAAGTTGGATCAAAGATAACCTTGAAAGATCCATAAAAAATATTGTTTTTATCCACAAATATATAAATTTAGAAATTGAACATACCAATGTTTTGGAGGAGAGTGACTGCTATTTCTTCTCTCATGATGTTAACATCTTTGTCCGTATTTGGAAAGACAATCGACTCCCCAGCAAACTGGGGAAAAAGATTTGATGGGCATTTCAGTTTTCCCCAACAGAATGTTACCCTTAAGATTCTAATTCACAAGGACACAACGACACAGCTATAATGTAATTTGACAGTTCTGTTTTGCCTTTCAGTCAGTATACTTTCAGTAGGTTAATTGTACATGACTTATACTCTCATACTTACTTTCAAGGCAAAGACCCCTCAAGAAGTAACATCTTGTCCACATGGGTGAGGAAGGGTACCACACGCCCATCTGGAGATATTGCACCCTTCTCTCTCAGGAATGATCTGAACATCTATGTTAATATAAGTACAGAATTTGGAATTACTTTATTGATTACAATATAGAGATTAATAACAGTATAGCATTTCAAAGACTTTATTGATTCCATTGTATTTAAAAATAAATGAAAAGCAGTTTACCTTGTTTACCCTGGCATCTTTTACCTTTCTGCAACTTTTCCCCGTTGGGTTGAGGAACAGAGCCTTACTGCCCCATTGGGTTGAGGAACAGAGCCTTACTGCCTCATTGGGTCGAGGGACAGAGCCTTTACTGCCCCATTGGGTCGAGGAACAGAGCCTTACTCCCCCATTGGGTCGAGGAACAAAGCCTTACTCCCCATTGGGTCGAGGAGCAGAGCCTTACTCCCCCATTGGGTCGAGGAGCAGAGTCTTACTGACCCATTGGGTCGAGGAACAGGGCCTTACTGCCCCATTGGGTCGAGGAACAGAGCCTTACTGCCCATTGGGTTGAGGAACAGGGCCTTACTGCCCCATTGGGTCAAGGAACAGGGCCTTACTGCCACTTTGGGTTGAGGAACAGGGCCTTACTGCCCCTTCGGGTTGAGGAACAGGGCCTTACTGCCCCTTTGGGTTGAGGAACAGGGCCTTACTGCCCCATTGGGTCGAGGAACAGAGCCTTACTGCCTCATTGGGTCGAGGGACAGAGCCTTTACTGCCCCATTGGGTCGAGGAACAGAGCCTTACTCCCCCATTGGGTCGAGGAACAAAGCCTTACTCCCCCATTGGGTCGAGGAGCAGAGCCTTACTCCCCCATTGGGTCGAGGAGCAGAGTCTTACTGACCCATTGGGTCGAGGAACAGGGCCTTACTGCCCCATTGGGTCGAGGAACAGAGCCTTACTGCCCATTGGGTTGAGGAACAGGGCCTTACTGCCCCATTGGGTCAAGGAACAGGGCCTTACTGCCACTTTGGGTTGAGGAACAGGGCCTTACTGCCCCTTCGGGTTGAGGAACAGGGCCTTACTGCCCCATTGGGTTGAGGAACAGGGCCTTACTGCCCCATTGGGTTGAGGAACAGGGCCTTACTGCCTCATTGGGTCGAGGAACAGAGCCTTTACTGCCCCATTGGGTCGAGGAACAGAGCCATTACTGCCCCATTGGGTTGAGGAACAGAGCCTTACTGCCCCATTGGGTTGAGGAACAGAGCCTTACTGCCCCATTGGGTCGAGGAACAGAGCCTTACTCCCCATTGGGTCGAGGAACAGAGCCTTACTCCCCCATTGGGTCGAGGAACAGAGCGTTACTGCCCCATTGGCTCGAGGAACAGAGCCTTACTGCCCCATTGGGTCGAGGAACAGAGCCTTACTGCCCCATTGGGTTGAGGAACAGAGCCTTACGCCCCGATTGGGTCGAGGAACAGAGCCTTACTGCCCATTGGGTTGAGGAACAGGGCCTTACTGCCCCATTGGGTCGAGGAACAAATCAAATCAAATCAAATTTATTTATATAGCCCTTCGTACATCAGCTGATATCTCAAAGTGCTGTACAGAAACCCAGCCTAAAACCCCAAACAGCAAGCAATGCAGGTGTAGAAGCACGGTGGCTTGGAAAACTCCCTAGAAAGGCCAAAACCTAGGAAGAAACCTAGAGAGGAACCAGGCTATGTGGGGTGGCCAGTCCTCTTCTGGCTGTGCCGGGTGGAGATTATAACAGAACATGGCCAAGATGTTCAAATGTTCATAAATGACCAGCATGGTCGAATAATAATAAGGCAGAACAGTCAGGTGGAAGTTGAAACTGGAGCAGCAGCATGGCCAGGTGGACTGGGGACAGCAAGGAGTCATCATGTCAGGTAGTCCTGGGGCATGGTCCTAGGGCTCAGGTCAGTTGAAACTGGAACAGCAGCATGGCCAGGTGGACTGGGGACAGCAAGGAGTCATCATGTCAGGTAGACCTGGAGCTCAGGTCCTAGGGCTCAGGTCCTCCGAGAGAGAGAAAGAAAGAGAGAAGGAGAGAATTAGAGAACGCACACTTAGATTCACACAGGACACCGAATAGGACAGGAGAAGTACTCCAGATATAACAAACTGACCCCAGCCCCGACACATAAACTACTGCAGCATAAATACTGGAGGCTGAGACAGGAGGGGTCAGGAGACACTGTGGCCCCATCCGAGGTCACCCCGGACAGGGCCAAACAGGAAGGATATAACCCCACCCACTTTGCCAAAGCACAGCCCCCACACCACTAGAGGGATATCTTCAACCACCAACTTACCATCCTGAGACAAGGCTGAGTATAGCCCACAAAGATCTCCGCCACGGCACAACCCAAGGGGGGCGCCAACCCAGACAGGATGACCACAACAGTGAATCAACCCACTCAGGTGACGCACCCCCTCCAGGGACGGCATGAGAGAGCCCCAGTAAGCCAGTGACCCAGCCCCTGTAATAGGGTTAGAGGCAGAGAATCCCAGTGGAAAGAGGGGAACCGGCCAGGCAGAGACAGCAAGGGCGGTTCGTTGCTCCAGAGCCTTTCCGTTCACCTTCCCACTCCTGGGCCAGACTACACTCAATCATATGACCCACTGAAGAGATGAGTCTTCAGTAAAGACTTAAAGGTTGAGACCGAGTTTGCGTCTCTGACATGGGTAGGCAGACCGTTCCATAAAAATGGAGCTCTATAGGAGAAAGCCCTGCCTCCAGCTGTTTGCTTAGAAATTCTAGGGACAATTAGGAGGCCTGCGTCTTGTGACCGTAGCGTACGTGTAGGTATGTACGGCAGGACCAAATCAGAGAGATAGGTAGGAGCAAGCCCATGTAATGCTTTGTAGGTTAGCAGTAAAACCTTGAAATCAGCCCTTGCTTTGACAGTGTAGAGAGGCTAGCACTGGAGTAATATGATCAAATTTTTTGGTTCTAGTCAGGATTCTAGCAGCCGTATTTAGCACTAACTGAAGTTTATTTAGTGCTTTATCCGGGTAGCCGGAAAATAGAGCATTGCAGTAGTCTAACCTAGAAGTGACAAAAGCATGGATTAATTTTTCTGCATCATTTTTGGACAGAAAGTTTCTGATTTTTGCAATGTTACGTAGATGGAAAAAAGATGTCCTTGAAATGGTCTTGATATGTTCTTCAAAAGAGAGATCAGGGTCCAGAGTAACGCCGAGGTCCTTCAGTTTTATTTGAGACGACTGTACAACCATTAAGATTAATTGTCAGATTCAACAGAATATCTCTTTGTTTCTTGGGACCTAGAACAAGCATCTCTGTTTTGTCCGAGTTTAATAGTAGAAAGTTTGCAGCCATCCACTTCCTTATGTCTGAAACACATGCTTCTAGCGAGGGCAATTTTGGGGCTTCACCATGTTTCATTGAAATGTACAGCTGTGTGTCATCCGCATAGCAGTGAAAGTTTACATTATGTTTTCGAATAACATCCCCAAGAGGTAAAATATATAGTGAGAACAATAGTGGTCCTAAAACGGAACCTTGAGGAACACCGAAATTTACAGTTGATTTGTCAGAGGACAAACCATTCACAGAGACAAAGTGATATCTTTCCGACAGATAAGATCTAAACCAGGCCAGAACTTGTCCGTGTAGACCAATTTGGGTTTCCAATCTCTCCAAAAGAATGTGGTGATCGATGGTATCAAAAGCGGCACTAAGGTCTAGGAGCACGAGGACAGATGCAGAGCCTCGGTCCGATGCCATTAAAATGTCATTTACCACCTTCACAAGTGCCGTCTCAGTGCTATGATGGGGTCTAAAACCAGACTGAAGCATTTCGTATACATTGTTTGTCTTCAGGAAGGCAGTGAGTTGCTGAGCAACAGCCTTCTCTAAAATCTTTGAGAGGAATGGAAGATTCGATATAGGCCGATAGTTTTTTATATTTTCTGGGTCAAGGTTTGGCTTTTTCAAGAGAGGCTTTATTACTGCCACTTTTAGTGAGTTTGGTACACATCCAGTGGATAGAGAGCCGTTTATTATGTTCAACATAGGAGGGCCAAGCACAGGAAGCAGCTCTTTCAGTAGTTTAGTTGGAATAGGGTCCAGTATGCAGCTTGAAGGTTTAGAGGCCATGATTATTTTCATCATTGTGTCAAGAGATATAGTACTAAAACACTTGAGCGTCTCTCTTGATCCTAGGTCCTGGCAGAGTTGTGCAGACTCAGGACAACTGAGGTTTGGAGGAATACGCAGGTTTAAAGAAGAGTCCGTAATTTGCTTTCTAATAATCATAATCTTTTCCTCAAAGAAGTTCATGAATTTATCACTGCTAAAGTGAAAGTCATCCTCTCTTGGGGAATGCTGCTTTTTAGTTAGCTTTGCGACAGTATCAAAAAGGAATTTCGGATTGATTGGAACAGAGCCTTACTGCCCCATTGGGTCGAGGAACAGGGCCTTACTCCCCCATTGGGTCGAGGAACAGAGCCTTACTCCCTCATTGGGTCAAGGAGCAGAGCCTTACTGCCCCATTGGGTCAAGGAGCAGAGCCTTACTGCCCCATTGGGTCGAGGAACAGAGCCTTACTGCCCCATTGGGTCGAGGAACAGAGCCTTACTGCCCCGATTGGGTCGAGGAACAGAGCCTTACTGCCCATTGGGTTGAGGAACAGGGCCTTACTGCCCCATTGGGTCGAGGAACAGAGCCTTACTGCCCATTGGGTTGAGGAACAGGGCCTTACTGCCCCATTGGGTCGAAGAACAGAGCCTTGCTGGCCCGTTGGGTCCAGGAACAGGGCCTTACTGCCACATTACATACAACAAAAACATGGAGGACCACACATTCTCCCGTCAAGTTCGCTTTTTATGAATCCAAAAGTTTGCTTAGAAAGTGGTCTTCTTTGTATAAATGTTTATAAATGAGGCCCCTGGTCAGTAATTGGGGAGTCCAGTGGATTTGATGGTCCTTTATAGCTTTTTCTAATCCATTAAACGTCTCGTGAATTTGGCGTTGTTCTACATTTGTGTCAATTTGAACGGTGTTGTAGAGTATTTTAAAATGGGTTGTCCATATGTCACCATTTTGTATCGCTAATTCCTCGTTTAGATTTGAGTTTTTTCTCCCAATTTTGCCAAAGTTGTTTGTGTTTATGGACTCCTCAATTAGTGTCAGCTGCTTACTGTATTACTGTGCTTTTCTTGGTTCTCAGTGTTTATAGAGTTTTTTAAAGTTTTCACAATAATTAGTCTCTCTCTCTCAGCTCTTTCTGTCTCTGTCTCAGCTCTCTCTCGCTCTCTCTCAGCTCTCTCTCCCTCTCTCTCTTAGCTCTTTCTCACTCTCTCTGAGCTCTCTCCCGCTTTCTCTCAGCTCTCTTTTCTCTCTCGCTCTCTCTCGGTTTCAGCTCTCTCTCTCTCTGCCTCTGTCTCCGAGTAGAGTAAAGGAGACTGGAGATGCCATAATGTCTCTGTTCCCCTCTTCTCTCTCACAGCTATGGCCTTTTTTTCATGGCCTGTCTTCTTCGTCATACATCTCATTTATCCAAAGCCTTCCTTTAGGTCTCATAAGAGCTTCTCATTGGATGGTTCTGTGATGTATGAGGAGGAGAACAGAACAGAGAGCTTTCAGGCAGTTAAGAGGCTTTTTTCTCTACAGATTCAGGCTTAGTTGGTTAGTTATCCGTGATTGGTTAAACATGCTGAAAAAGAGTTGTCCATAGGGTTTCCACAGTTTCTGTGAACACATCAATCCCAGTCATGTTGAAAGATTATTTCAATTTATACTAAGAGCTATGAGACTCGAAACTGAGACATCCTGTTTCCATTGATAATATGTTTCTACAAGTTGATTAGAGTCAACCTGTGGTAAATTCAATTGAAGTTTGCAGACGACACAACAGTAGTAGGCCTGATTACCATTAATGACGAGACAGCCTACGGGGAGGAGGTGAGGGCCCTTGTAGTGTAGTGCCAGGAAAATAACCTCTCACCCAACGTCAACAAAACAAAGGAGGCTGTGGACTTCGGGAAAAACCCCTATTCACATCAATGGGACCGATTCGATGGATAAGATTCAAGTTCCTTGGCGTTTCTGACAAACTGAAATGTTCCACCCACACAGACAGTGTGGTGAAGAAGGCGCAACATTGCATCTTCAACCTCAGGAGGTTGAAAGAAATTGGCTTGGCACCTAAAACCCTCACACACTTTTACAGATTCACAACTCAGAGCAACCTGTCGGGCTGTATCACCTACTGGTACGGCAACTGCACTGCCCGCAACCACCGGGCTCACCAGAGGGTGATACGGTCTGCCCAACGCATCATCAGGGGCAAAATACCTTCCCTCCAGGACACCTACAGCACCTGATGTCACAGGAAGATCAAGATATATATCTCTGATATATGCTTCACTGATTTCTGCTCTCGTAAAAGCCTGGGTTTTCTGCACGTTATTAACACTAGAAGCTTATTACCTAAAATGGATCAATTGAACGTTTGGGTTCCCAGCTCCAATCCAGATGTGTTGGTCATTACTGAGATGTGGTTAAGGAAGAGTGTTTTGAATACTGATGTTAACCTTTCTGGTTATAACCTTTTTCAGCAAAACAGATCCTCCAAAGGTGGCCCCTTACACCTGAATTTGTCTTGCTCAGTGACCTAAACTGGGACATGCTTAAACCACCTGACCAAGTCCTAAAGAAATGGGACTCTCTAAATATTTCTCAGATTATTACCAATCCCACAAGGTATGACTCCAAACACCCAGAAAAGGCTGCTCTCCTCAATGTTATTCTCACAAAATAATCCTGATAGGTGTCAGTCTGGTGTTTTCTGTAATGACCTTATTATTAACCTGTTTGACCTGTTTTACAGCCTGTGATTGGCTACTAAGTGAAACGACCTGTCCTGATTTGTCATAGCTAAAAAACTTTAATGAGCAAACAAGCCTTCATGACCTCTGTAAAATGGTATCAGCGTCATCCCCTCTGTCGAAGACGCTTGGACCTTCTTTTTTGATATTGTCAGTGGTATTGTTAACAAACACGCCCCCACAAAGAAAATGAGAAAAGAAAATGAGAATTAAATTCAGGTTCAGTCCCTGGTTCGACCGTAATCTTGCAGAGTTTCTCCACCTCAATAATTACATTTGGCAAAATGCTCGGCACACGCATACTCCGGCTGACTGGCTCTCGTTCAGGCAGCCAAAGTTAATTACTTTAAGGAGCAGTTTCTCTCTGTTGGTCTAACCCCAAGAAGTTCTGGAAAACAATTAAAGACCTGTAGAAATAAACCTTCCTCCTCACAGCTGCCCATTTCCTTTAATGTTGAGGATGTGGTTGTTACTGACAAGAAGCACATGGCTGAGCTCTTTAATCACCACTTCATTAAGTCGGGATTTGTATTTGACTCAGCCACGCCTCCTTGCCCGTCCAACATTTCCTCATCTCCCACCCCTTCTAATGTGAGTAGCCCAAATGCTCCTCCCTCTTTTTCTCCTGCTCCGCTACAACGTTTCTTCCTGCAGAAAGTCACTGAGTCCGAGCTGAAGGAGACCCTTTTCTTCTTTAAAACCTCTTGAAACTAGGGGGCACTTTTTCATTTTTGGAAAAATAACGTTCCCAAAGTAAGTGGGCTATTTTGTCAGGACAAGATGATAGAATATGCATATAATTGACAGATTAGGATAGAATACACTCTAAAGTTTCCAAAACTGTAAAAATATTGTCTGTGAGTATAACAGAACTGATATTGCAGGTGAAAGCCTGAGAAAAATCCAATCAGGAAGTGACTCATGTTTTGAAAGATTTGCGTTCCGATGCGTCCCTATTGAGCAGTGAATGGGCTATCAACCAGATTCATTTTTCTACGTATTCCCCAACGTGTCTACGGCATTTTGACGTAGTTTCACGCCTTTATGTTGAAGAATGAGCGTAAACGACTACATTGCGTAAGTGTCTGGCTGAGGGCTCTGAGTAATTCTTGCGTAATAGACAGAGGTAGCTATTTTTTTCTTACTGAAAATACAGCTCAGTTGATATATTATCGAATAGATATTTGAAAAACACCTTGAGGAGTGTCACGCCTTGGTCTTAGTATTTTGTGTTTTCTTTAATTACTGATTGGGAACCATATTTAGGCAGCCATATTCTGTGAGTGTTTTCGTGGGTGATTGTTCCTGTCTTAGTGTTTTGTATTTCACCAGATAGGCTGTTTCGGTTTTCATTATTTCATTTCGTTAGTTTTGTAGTTTCTGTATGTACAGGTTTTCCTTCATTAAAATATATCATTAAAATATATCATGAATCAACATCACGCTGCATTTTGGTCCGATCCTTGTTCTACCTCTTCGTCAGAGGAGGAGATAGAAGAGAGCCGTTACAGAATCACCCACCACACCCGGACCAAGTGGCATGGTAACAGGCAACAGCAGCAGCAGGAGCAGCAGCAGCTGCAGTGGGAGAGGTTGCACCACCTGGAGAAATGGACATGGGAGGAGGAACTGGATGGTAAAGGACCCTGGGCTCAGCCTGGAGAATATCGCCGCCCCAAGGAAGAACTGGAGGCGGCGAAAGCGGAGAGGCACTGGTATGAGGAGGCAGCAAGGCGACGCGGATGGAAGCCTGAGAGTCGGCCCCAAAAATTTCTGGCTATGCCAGGTAGGAGACCTGCGCAAACTCCCTGTGCTTACCGGGGGGCTAGAGAGACCGGGCAGGCACCGTGTTATGCTATGGAGCGCACAGTGTTTCCAGTGCGGGTGCATAGCCCGGTGCGGTCCATACCAGCTCTTCGTATTGGCCGGGCTAGAGTGGGCATCGAGCCAGGTAAGGTTGGGCAGGCTTGGTGCTCAAGAGCTCCAGTGCGCCTGCACGGTCCGGTCTATCCAGAGCCACCTCTACACACCAGTCCTCCGGTGGCAGCTCCCCGCACCAGGCTTCCTGTGCGTGTTCTCTATCCAGTTCCACCAGTGCCAGCACCACGCATCAGGCCTACAGTGCGCCTCGCCTCTCCAGCGCTGCCGGAGTCTCCCGCCTGTTTAGCGCAGCCAGAGCCTTCCTTCTCTCCAGCGCTGCCGGAGTCTCCTGCCTGTTCAGCGCAGCCTGAGCTGCCAGTCTGCATGGAGCAGCCAGAGCTGCCAGTCTGCATGGAGCAGCCTGAGCTGTCAGTCTGCATAGAGCAGCCAGAGCTGCCAGTCTGCATGGAGCAGCCAGAGCTGCCAGTCTGCATGGAGCAGCCAGAGCAGCTAGATCCACCAGTCAGCCAGACTCTTCCAGATCTGCCAGACTCTTCCAGATCTGCCAGACTCTTCCAGACTCTTCCAGATCTGCCAGACTCTTCCAGATCTGCCAGACTCTTCCAGACTCTTCCAGATCTGCCAGACTCTTCCAGACTCTTCCAGATCTGCCAGACTCTTCCAGATCTGCCAGATCTGCCAGACTCTTCCAGATCTGCCAGTCAACCAGACTCTTCCAGATCTGCCAGTCAACCAGACTCTTCCAGATCCGCCAGCCAGCCAGGATCTGCCAAAGCCAACTACCTGCCTGAGCTTCCTCTCAGTGCTGAGCTTCCTCTCAGTGCTGAGCTTCCTCTCAGTGCTGGGCTTCCCCTCAGTGCTGGGCTTCCCCTCAGTGCTGGGCTTCCCCTCAGTGCTGGGCTTCCCTCAGTGCTGGGCTTCCCCTCAGTGCTGGGCTTCCCCTCAGTGCCGGGCTTCCCCTCAGTCCCGAGTTACCCCTCAGTCCCGAGCTACCCCTCAGTCCCGAGCTACCCCTCAGTCCCGAGCTGCCCCTCAGTCCCGAGCTGCCCCTCAGTCACGAGCTGCCCCTCAGTCCAGTGGGGTTCTGGGTGAGGACTATTAGGCCATGGTCGGCGGCGAGGGTAGATTATCCCAGGAAGCGAGGGGGAGGAACTATGACATTTATGGAGTGGGGTCCACGTCCCTAGCCGGAGCCGCCACCATGGACAGACGCCCACCTGGACCCTCCCTATGGTTTTGAGGTGCGTCCGGGAGTCCGCACCTTAGGGGGGGGGGGGTTCTGTCACGCCTTGGTCTTAGTATTTTGTGTTTTCTTTAATTATTTGGTCAGGCCAGGGTGTGACATGGGTTATTGTGGTGTGTTTTTGTCTTAGGGGTTTTGTGGGGTGTCTACGTAGTCTATGGCTGCCTGAGGCGGTTCTCAATCAGAGTCAGGTGATTATCGTTGTCTCTGATTGGGAACCATATTTAGGCAGCCATATTCTGTGAGTGTTTTCGTGGGTGATTGTTCCTGTCTTAGTGTTTTGTATTTCACCAGATAGGCTGTTTCGGTTTTCATTATTTCATTTCGTTAGTTTTGTAGTTTCTGTATGTATAGGTTTTCCTTCATTAAAATATATCATGAATCAACATCACGCTGCATTTTGGTCCGATCCTTGTTCTACCTCTTCGTCAGAGGAGGAGATAGAAGAGAGCCGTTACAAGGATTGATTATAAACAACGTTTGCCATGTTTCTGTCGATATTATGGAGCTAATTTTGAATATTTTTCGGCGTTGTCGTTACCGCAATTTCCGGTCGAGTTCTCAGCCATGCGTGAAGAACTAACGGAGTTAATTTGGCAACAAAAATAATATTTTGGGAAAAAAGGAACATTTGCTATCTAACTGGGAGTCTCGTGAGTGAAAACATCCGAAGCTCATCAAAGGTAAACGATTTAATTTGATTGCTTTTCTGATTTCTGATTTTCGTGACAAGGTTGTCTGCTGCTAGCTAGGCATAATGCTATGCTAGGCTATCGATAAATTTACACAAATGCTTGTCTTGCTTCGGCTGTAAAGCATCATTTCAAAATCTGAGATGATTAACAAAAGGCTAAGCTGTGTTTCAATATATTTCACTTGTGATTTCATGAATATGAATATTTTCTAGTAATATTTTTGGTCCGTTGCGTTATGCTAATTAGTGTCAGTTGATGACAATTCTCCAGGATCATCATCTCAGATTTTAACATCAGCTAGAGACATGTACAGTTGAAGTCGGAAGTTTACATACACTTAGGCTGGAGTCATTAAAACTCATTTTTCAACCACTCCACAAATTTCTTGTTAACAATCTATAGTTTTGGCAAATCAGTTAGGACACCACTTTGTACATGACACAAGTCATTTTTCCAACAATTGTTTCCAGACAGATTATTTCACTTATAATTCACTGTATCACAATTCCAGTGGGTCAGAAGTTTACATAAATTAAGTTGACTGTGCCTTTAAATAGCTTGGAAAATTCCAGAAAATTATGTCATGGCTTTAGAAGCGCCTGATAGGCTAATTGACATAATGTGAGCCAATTAGAGGTGTACCTGTGGATGTATTTCAAGGCCTACCTTCAAACTCAGTGCCTCTTTGCTTGACATCATGGGAAAATCAAAAGAAATCAGCCAAGATCTCAGAAAAATAATTATAGACCTCTGCAAGTCTGGTTCATCCTTGGGAGCAATTTCCAAATGCCTGAAGGTACCACGTTCATCTTTACCAGCAATAGTTTGCAAGTATAAACACCATAGGACCACGCAGCCATCATACCGCTCAGGAAGGAGACACTTTCTGTCTCCTAGAGATGAACATACTTTGGTGCTAAAAGTGCAAATCAATCACAGAACAACAGCAAAAGACCTTGTGAAGATGCTGGAGGAAACGGGTACAAAAGTATCTATATCCACAGTAAAATTAGTCCTATATCGACATAACCTGAAAGGCCACTCAGCAAGGAAGAAGCAACTGCTCCAAACCGCCATAAAAAGCCAGACTACCGTTTGCAACTGCACATGGGGACAAAGATCTGACTTTTTTGGAGAAATGTCCTCTGGTCTGATGAAACAAAAATCGAACTGTTTGGCCATAATGACCATCGTTATGTTTGGAGGAAAAAGGGAGAAACTCCAAGCCGGAGAACACCATCCCAACCGTGAAGCACGGGGGTGGCAGCATAATGTTGTGGGGGTGCTTTGCTGCAGGAGGGACTGGTGCACTTCACAAAATAGATGGCTTCATGAGGAAAGAAAATATGGAAATATTGAAGCAACATCAAGACATTAGTCAGGAAGTTAAAGCTTGGTTGGAAATGGGTCTTCCAAATGGACAAATACCCCAAGCATACTTCCAAAGTTGTGGCAAAATGGCTTAAGTACAACAAAGTCAAGGTATTGAAGTGGCCATCGCAAAGCCATGACCTCAATCCTATAGAAAATGTGTGGGCAGAACTGAAAAAGCGTGTGCGAGCAAGGAGGCCTACAAACCTGACTCAGTTACACCAGCTCTGTCAGGAGGAATGGGCCAGAATTCACCCAATTTATTATGGGATGCTTGTGGAAGGCTACCCAAAACGTTTGACTCAAGTTAAACAATTTAAAGGCAATGCTACCAAATACTAATTGAGTGTATGTAAACTTCTTACCCACTGGGAATGTGATGAAAGAAATTAAAGCTGAAATAAATCAATCTCTCTACTATTATTCTGACATTTCACATTCTTAAAATAAAGTGGTGATCCTAACTGACCTGAGACAGGGACTTTTTACTAGGATATTAAATGTCAGGAATGGTCAAATACTGAGTTTAAATATATTTGGCTAAGGTCTATGTAAACTTCCGACTTCAACTATATATGACAAATACAATTTGATTTTGATGGAATGGGGGAAGCTTATGGAATTCACCTTTGAACTAAAAGCACTGGGTCTGCAGATCACAGAGGCCTTCTCTTTAGAGCTAACAAAAGCAGATCTAAGATTGGAGTTCAAACGAATGTGTACAAGATGACAACTGACAAACCTTTGGCAGTATTACCTGAGAGGGTCGGTTCCTAGATGGTTCTTGTCCATTATCCCTGTAGATCATCTTTTGTTTCCAAAAAGAGTGAATGAAAGTTTCCCCAACAGAGCGGCAGTAGTATTTAAGCCAGATATGAAGTGCTAAGAGGCTGCTGTACATTTTGTAGCCGCGATCCAGCGGCGGCACGGGGCCAGAGATAATTGGCTGCTTCTCAGATCCGGTCAGGGTGTTGATTAGCTCTAGAAAATCCTGTTTCATCATCTCTGACCCTTTTTTGATGGCATTTGATCCCACATGCACTACGACAGCAGCAGCCCTTGGCTGATGATGTAGGACGGACGGAAGAAATCCTGTGATATCCTTCATCGAAGTCCACCCCCCCACCCCCCCGGGAAGCACAGGGTAGAGGATGAAGGAGCAGGAACCTCTGGAAGCAGGTGGGTGAAATTGTTGGTCAACAGGATGGGATCACCCAAAGTAATTTCAGACCCATTCACCAAAGACCACTGCCTTGTGCTGGGCTTACGGTGTGTGTCATACCTCCACTGGGAGGCAGGTTCAGTACCTCCACTGGGTGGTAGGATCAGTAGCTGCTCTTAAAGCGTCCTTGCTCCTTTTTTTCTTCAAGAGGGGGGTAGGATAGGTGCAGCTCCCACATGGGATGAAACGGTCATAGTCTCTGGAGGTGGTTGCTGCCAGTTTCCCCAGAATGGCAGAAAGTGGTAGATGCCATTTTGGAAAAACTCCATGCATATGTTGGTGAGGAATCAGCTAAAAGTCAATCAATCCACACAGTGTGATAGTTAGTTAGTTAGATTGAATCACACAGTTGTAGGCAGTAGGCCAGAACCCAACCACAGACTACACTCCAGCCAGCACTAGGACCCACAATAAACACAATGAAATTCACAAAACTGGCCAGCATAACAACAGCACGGAGAGAGCGGTGACTTACTCAATGTGATTAAATGGTGGGGCCCATCAAAACAGCAATGCAACAGAGGCGGAGTTACCAGTATGATAGCCAGGAGAGAAGCACCTTGGGGGAGAGGTAGTTTCCAGTACAGGCCGGTGGAAAGGAGAGAAGCACCTTGGAGGGTGTAGTTTCCAGTACAGTCCGGTGGAAAGGAGAGAAGCACCTTGGCAATGAGGGGCTGGGCGGAACACCCTGCCAACGAGGGGCTGGGCGGAACACCCTGCCAACGAGGGGCTGGGCAGAGAAGCACCTTGGAGGGGAGGTAGTTTTCAGTACAGGCCGGTGGAAAGCAGAGATGGTGGTAAGCGCTACACCAGGCAGCGGGAGAGTCCAAAAGACTCCGGTCAAGTGGAGTTCAAGTTTGGCAGTTGTCCAATAACAACCAAGGCACAATGTCAAGTGGATGGACGAAAACAGCAGTAGGCAGGTGTCTGCTCAGATAATGCCCCAGTGCCAACAGCATGCTTTGTTTAATGCCAGTGACAAGTCTTTGGTAAAGAATAGAAAAGAGTAGACGGCTACCCTGGAGCATTAACAGTTCTAACAGTCAGTTCCTTAACGGGTGAATGTTTATCAATAATTGGAAGAAGCAATTTCATAAATTCATCAAGTGCAGCGTCTGGATGCTCCTCATTAATCACATCAGACAACAAATATATACGCAAAAATATACAAGAGTAAGGGCAAAATAATTTTAATGATCTCTTATACACTATTATAGGCCCAGTTGATGGAACTTTGTCTTTCCTGTATAAAGCCACTATATTGTGATCACTGCATCCAATGGGTTCAGATACAGCTTTAGAACAAAGTTCTACAATATTAGTAAAAATGTGATCGATACATGTGGATGATCTTAGTGTTTGTAAATACATTGGTAGGTTGATTAATAACCTGAACACATCACAAAGCCAAGGGGAAGGGAAAATGTCCCTACAGCCCCCCCGTACTTCACAACAGTCCACAGCCTCCCCGTACTTCACAACAGTCCACAGCTTTCCCATACTTTAACCGTCCACAGCCTCCCCATACTTCACAACAGTCCACAGCCTCCCCATACTTCACAACAGTCCACAGCCTCCCCATACATCAACAGTCCACAGCCTCCCCATACATCACAACAGTCCACAGCCTCCCCATACTTCACAACAGCCTCCCCATACTTCAACAGTCCACAGCCTCCCCATACTTCACAACAGTCCACAGCCTCCCCATACTTCAACAGTCCACAGCCTCCCCATACTTCAACAGTCCACAGCCTCTCCATAATTCAACAGTCCACAGCCTCCCCATACTTCACAAAAGTCCACAGCCTCACCATACTTCACAACAGTCCACAGCCTCACCATACTTCAACAGTCCACAGCCTCCCCATACTTCACAACAGTCCACAGCCTCCCCATACTTCACAACAGTCCACAGCCTCCCCATACTTCACAACAGTCCACAGCATCCCCATACTTCAACAGTCCACAGCCTCCCCATACTTCAACACTCCACAGCCTCCCATACTTCAACACTCCACAGCCTCTCCATACTTCAACACTCCACAGCCTCCCCATACTTCAACAGTCCACAGCCTCTCCATACTTCACAACAGTCCACAGCCTCCCCATACTTCAACAGTCCACAGCCTCTCCATACTTCACAACAGTCCACAGCCTCCCCATATTTCAACAGTCCACAGCCTCCCCATACTTCACAACAGTCCACAGCCTCCCCATACTTCACAACAGTCCACAGCATCCCCATACTTCAACAGTCCACAGCCTCCCCATACTTCACAACAGTCCACAGCCTCCCCATACTTCAACACTCCACAGCCTCTCCATACTTCAACACTCCACAGCCTCCCCATACTTCAACAGTCCACAGCCTCTCCATACTTCACAACAGTCCACAGCCTCCCCATACTTCAACAGTCCACAGCCTCACCATACTTCACAACAGTCCACAGCCTCCCCATACTTCAACACTCCACAGCCTCCCCATACTTCAACACTCCACAGCCTCCCCATACTTCAACAGTCCACAGCCTCTCCATACTTCAACACTCCACAGCCTCCCCATACTTCACAACAGTTCACAGCTTCCCCATACTTCACAAAAGTCCACAGTCTCACCATACTTCACAACAGTCCACAGCCTCACCATACTTCACAACAGTCCACAGCCTCACCATACTTCACAACAGTCCACAGCCTCACCATACTCCAACAGTCCACAGCCTCCCATACTTCAACACTCCACAGCTTCCCCATACTTCACAAAAGTCCACAGCCTCCCCGTACTTCAACAGTCCACAGCCTCCCCATACTTCAACAGTCCACAGCCTCCCCATACTTCACAACAGTCCACAGCCCCCCATACTTCAACAGTCAACAGCCTCCCCATATTTCAACAGTCCACAGCCTCCCCATACTTCACAACAGTCCACAGCCTCCCCATACTTCACAACACTCCACAGCCTCACCATACTTCACAACAGTCCACAGCCTCACCATACTTCACAAAAGTCCACAGCCTCACCATACTTCACAACAGTCCACAGCCTCACCATACTTCACAACAGTCCACAGCCTCACCATACTTCAACAGTCCACAGCCTCACCATACTTCAACAGTCCACAGCCTCCCCATACTTCAACAGTCCACAGCCTCCCCATACTTCACAACAGTCCACAGCCTCCCCATACTTCAACAGTCCACAGCCTCACCATACTTCACAACAGTCCACAGCCTCACCATACTTCAACAGTCCACAGCCTCCCCATACTTCAACACTCCACAGCCTCCCCATACTTCACAAAAGTCCACAGCCTCCCAATACTTCAACAGTCCACAGCCTCCCGTACTTCAACAGTCCAAAGCCTCTCCACACTTCAACAGTCCACAGCCTCTCCATACTTCAACAGTCCACAGCCTCCCCATACTTCAACAGTCCACAGCCTCCCCATACTTCAACAGTCCACAGCCTCCCGTACTTCACAACAGTCCACAGCCTCCCCGTACTTCAACAGTCCACAGCCTCCCCATACTTCACAACAGTCCACAGCCTCCCCATACTTCACAACAGTCCACAGCATCCCCATACTTCAACAGTCCACAGCCTCCCCATACTTCACAACAGTCCACAGCCTCCCCATACTTCAACACTCCACAGCCTCCCCATACTTCAACACTCCACAGCCTCCCCATACTTCAACACTCCACAGCCTCCCCATACTTCAACAGTCCACAGCCTCTCCATACTTCACAACAGTCCACAGCCTCCCCATACTTCACAACAGTCCACAGCCTCACCATACTTCAACAGTCCACAGCCTCCCCATACTTCACAACAGTCCACAGCCTCCCCATACTTCAACAGTCCACAGCCTCCCCATACTTCACAACAGTCCACAGCCTCCCCATACTTCAACACTCCACAGCCTCTCCATACTTCAACACTCCACAGCCTCCCCATACTTCAACAGTCCACAGCCTCCCATACTTCAACACTCCACAGCCTCTCCATACTTCAACACTCCACAGCCTCCCCATACTTCACAACAGTTCACAGCCTCACCATACTTCACAAAAGTCCACAGCCTCACCATACTTCACAACAGTCCACAGTCTCCCCATACTTCAACACTCCACAGCTTCCCCATACTTCACAAAAGTCCACAGTCTCACCATACTTCACAACAGTCCACAGCCTCACCATACTTCACAACAGTCCACAGCCTCACCATACTCCAACAGTCCACAGCCTCCCCATACTTCAACACTCCACAGCTTCCCCATACTTCACAAAAGTCCACAGCCTCCCGTACTTCAACAGTCCACAGCCTCCCCATACTTCAACAGTCCACAGCCTCCCCATACTTCACAACAGTCCACAGCCCCCCATACTTCAACAGTCAACAGCCTCCCCATATTTCAACAGTCCACAGCCTCCCCATACTTCACAACAGTCCACAGCCTCCCCATACTTCACAACACTCCACAGCCTCACCATACTTCACAACAGTCCACAGCCTCACCATACTTCACAAAAGTCCACAGCCTCACCATACTTCACAACAGTCCACAGCCTCACCATACTTCACAACAGTCCACAGCCTCACCATACTTCACAACACTCCACAGCCTCACCATACTTCACAACAGTCCACAGCCTCACCATACTTCACAAAAGTCCACAGCCTCACCATACTTCACAACAGTCCACAGCCTCACCATACTTCACAACAGTCCACAGCCTCACCATACTTCAACAGTCCACAGCCTCCCCATACTTCAACACTCCACAGCCTCCCCATACTTCAACACTCCACAGCTTCCCCATACTTCACAAAAGTCCACAGCCTCACCATACTTCACAACAGTCCACAGCCTCACCATACTTCAACAGTCCACAGCCTCACCATACTTCACAACAGTCCACAGCCTCACCATACTTCAACAGTCCACAGCCTCCCCATACTTCAACACTCCACAGCCTCCCCATACTTCACAAAAGTCCACAGCCTCCCAATACTTCAACAGTCCACAGCCTCCCCATACTTCAACAGTCCACAGCCTCCCGTACTTCAACAGTCCAAAGCCTCTCCACACTTCAACAGTCCACAGCCTCTCCATACTTCAACAGTCCACAGCCTCCCCATACTTCAACAGTCCACAGCCTCCCCATACTTCAACAGTCCACAGCCTCCCGTACTTCACAACAGTCCACAGCCTCCCCGTACTTCAACAGTCCACAGCCTCCCCATACTTCAACAGTCCACAGCCTCTCCATATTTCAACAGTCCACAGCCTCCCCATACTTCACAACACTCCACAGCCTCTCCATACTTCAACAGTCCACAGCCTCCCCATACTTCAACAGTCCACAGCCTCCCCATACTTCAACAGTCCACAGCCTCCCCATACTTCAACAGTCCACAGCCTCCCCATACTTCAACAGTCCACAGCCTCCCCATACTTCAACAGTCCACAGCCTCCCCATACTTCAACAGTCCACAGCCTCCCCATACTTCAACAGTCCACAGCCTCCCCATACTTCAACAGTCCACAGCCTCCCCATACTTCAACAGTCCACAGCCTCCCCATACTTCAACAGTCCACAGCCTCCCCATACTTCAACAGTCCACAGCCTCCCCATACTTCACAACACTCCACAGCCTCTCCATACTTCAACAGTCCACAGCCTCCCCATACTTCAACAGTCCACAGCCTCCCCATACTTCAACAGTCCACAGCCTCCCCATACTTCAACAGTCCACAGCCTCCCCATACTTCAACAGTCCACAGCCTCTCCATACTTCACAACAGTCCACAGCCTCCCCATACTTCAACAGTCCACAGCCTCCCCATACTTCAACAGTCCACAGCTTCCCCATCCACAGATAAGGAGCAGTAGTAGGTTACAGCAGCACAAACAGCTGGGACCAGGCACTGGAGTAGACAACCCAATATACACAACTCATAGGGGGGAGCAGAAGTCTCCAACAGAGTCAGAGATATATTTCCCATCCACTCGGTTTTCTACAGTAAAGTCTGGAAATAAACCTCATCATGCATTTTTTGCTATCTGGATCAATTAGTGATGCCTGATCCTGGCTGCCTCCCAAATGGCCCCCTATGCTCTATGTACATGTAACGCAATACTTTGGTCCAAGACCCTATTCACTATATAGTGCACTACTTTGGTCCAGGGCCTATAGGGAATAGGGTGCACTATTTTGGTCTAAGCCTATAGGGAATAGGGTGCACTACTTTGGTCTAAGCCTATAAGGAGTAGGGTGCACTACTTTGGTCTAAGCCTATAGGGATTAGGGTGCACTACTTTGGTCTAAGCCTATAAGGAGTAGGGTGCACTACTTTGGTCTAAGCCTATAGGGATTAGGGTGCACTACTTTGGTCTAAGCCTATAGAGAATAGGGTGCCATTTGGGACTCTTTGGGAGGACACACAGCCCTGACTCCCATCTGATTCTCTCAACAATAATGTAAAACTCACTTTACCTAATAATTCAAAAATAAATACACAAATTGGCTTCATATGAACCAGTACTAATTGATTATATAGTATGAAATATTCTAATATATTCATTTTCCTTTCCTCTCTCTCCCCGTTCCTCTCTCTCCCTGTCCCTCTCTCTCTCCCCCGTCCCTCTCTCTCCCCGTCCTCCCCTCTCTCCTCGTTCCTCTCTCTCCCCGTCCTCCCCTCTCTCCCCGTTCTTCTCTCTCCCCGTCCTCCTCTCTCTCCCCGTCCCTCTCTCTCCCCGTCCTCCCTCTCTCTCCCCGTTCCTCTCTCTCCCCGTCCTCCCCTCTCTCCCCGTTCCTCTCTCTCCCTGTCCTCCCCTCTCTCCCCGTTCTTCTCTCTCCCCGTCCCCCTCTCTCCCCGTCCCTCTCTCTCCCCGTCCCCCTCTCTCCCCGTTCCTCTCTCCCCATCCCTCTCTCTCCCCGTCCCTCTCTCTCCCCGTCCCTCTCTCTCCCCGTCCTCCCCTCTCTCCCCGTTCCTCTCTCTCCCCGTCCTCCCTCTCTCCTCTCTCCCCGTCCTCCCTCTCTCTCCCCGTCCCTCTCTCTCCCCGTCCCTCTCTCTCCCTGTCCCTCTCTCTCTCCCCGTGCCTCTCTCTCTCTCCCCGTCTCTCTCTCTCTCCCCGTCCCTCTCTCTCTCTCCCCGTCCTCCCCTCTCTCCCCGTCCCTCTCTCTCTCCCCGTCCTTCCCTCTCTCCCCGTCCCTCTCTCTCTCCCCGTCCTTCCCTCTCTCCCCGTCCCTCTCTCTCCCCGTCCTCCCCTCTCTCCCCGTCCTCCCCTCTCTCCCCGTCCCTCTCTCTCCCCGTCCCTCTCTCTCCCCGTCCCTCTCTCTCCCCGTCCCTCTCTCTCCCCGTCCCTCTCTCTCCCCGTCCTCCTCTCTCTCCCCGTCCCTCTCTCTCCCCGTCCCTCTCTCTCCCCGTCCCTCTCTCTCCCCGTCCCTCTCTCTCCCCGTCCCTCTCTCTCTCCCCGTCCTTCCCTCTCTCCCCGTCCCCCTCTCTCCCCTTCCCTCTCTCTCCCCGTCCCTCTCTCTCCCCGTCCCTCTCTCTCCCCGTCCCTCTCTCTCCCTGTCCCTCTCTCTCCCCGTCCCTCTCTCTCCCCGTCCCTCTCTCTCCCCGTCCCTCTCTCTCCCCGTCCTCTCTCTCTCCCCGTCCTTCCCTCTCTCCCCGTCCCTCTCTCTCCCCGTCCTCCCCTCTCTCCCCGTCCCTCTCTCTCTCCCTGTCCCTCTCTCTCTCCCCGTCCCTCTCTCTCTCCCCGTCCCTCTCTCTCCCCGTCCCTCTCTCTCCCTGTCCCTCTCTCTCCCCGTCCCTCTCTCTCCCCGTCCCTCTCTCTCCCCGTCCCTCTCTCTCCCCGTCCCTCTCTCTCCCCGTCCCCCTCTCTCCCTGTCCCTCTCTCTCTCCCCGTTCCTCTCTCTCCCCGTCCCTCTCTCTCTCCCCGTCCTCCCTTCTCTCCCCGTCCCTCTCTCTCCCCGTCCTCTCCTCTCTCTCCCCGTCCTCTCCTCTCTCTCCCCGTCCTCTCCTCTCTCTCCCTTCCCCACTCCTCCCCTCTCTCCCGTCCCTCTCTCTCCCCGTCCTCCTCTCTCTCCCCGTCCTCTCTCTCCCCGTCCTCCTCTCTCTCCCCGTCCTCCCCTCTCTCCCCGTCCCTCTCTCTCCCCGTCCTCTCCTCTCTTTCCCTTCCCCACTCCTCCTCTCTCTCCCCCTTCCCCACTCATCCCCTCTCTCCCCGTCCCTCTCTCTCCCTCCCTCCTGTCTCTATAGATGCAGTCAGCATGTGGAACATCAGTCCAGAGGAGAGGTTGAAACATGATAAACAGTTTAACTCTCTGACACCTATCCTGGGATACATATCGGGTGAGTCTCCAAATCACCCTGACTGGACCGTGTATCTAACAAGTCCAGGTGTGTGTATCTAACAGGTGTGTGTGTGTATAACAGGTGTGTGTGTATAACAGGTGTGTATCTAACAGGTGTGTGTGTGTGTGTGTATAACAGGTGTGTATCTAACAGGTGTGTGTGTGTGTATCAAATCAAATCCAATCAAATTTTATTTGTTACATACACATGGTGAGCAGATGTTAATGCGAGTGTAGCGAAATGCTTCAAATCAAATCAAATTTTATTTGTCACATACACATGGTTAGCAGATGTTAATGCGAGTGTAGCGAAATGCTTGTGCTTCTAGTTCCGACAATGCAGTAATAACGAGCAAGTAATCTAACTAACAATTCCAAAAAAAACTACTGTCTTATACACAGTGTAAGGGGATAAAGAATATGTACATAAGAATATATGAATGAGTGATGGTACAGAGCAGCATAGGCAAGATACAGTAGATGATATCGAGTACAGTATATACATATGAGATAAGTATGTAAACCAAGTGGCATAGTTAAAGTGGCTAGTGATACATGTATTACATAAGGATGCAGTCGATGATATAGAGTACAGTATCAACGTATGCATATGAGATGAACAATGTAGGGTAAGTAACATTATATAAGGTAGCATTGTTTAAAGTGGCTAGTGATATATTTACATAATTTCCCATCAATTCCCATGATTAAAGTGGCTGGAGTAGAGTCAGTGTCATTGACAGTGTGTTGGCAGTAGCCACTCAATGTTAGTGGTGGCTGTTTAACAGTCTGATGGCCTTGAGATAGAAGCTGTTTTTCAGTCTCTCGGTCCCAGCTTTGATGCACCTGTACTGACCTCGCCTTCTGGATGACAGCGGGGTGAACAGGCAGTGGCTCGGGTGGTTGATGTCCTTGATGATCTTTATGGCCTTCCTGTAGCATCGGGTGGTGTAGGTGTCCTGGAGGGCAGGTAGTTTGCCCCGGTGATGCGTTGTGCAGACCTCACTACCCTCTGAGAGCCTTACGGTTGAGGGCGGTGCAGTTGCCATACCAGGCGGTGATACAGCCCGCCAGGATGCTCTCTATTGTGCATCTGTAGAAGTTTGTGAGTGCTTTTGGTGACAAGCCGAATTTCTTCAGCCTCCTGAGGTTGAAGAGGCGCTGCTGCGCCTTCCTCACGATGCTGTCTGTGTGAGTGGACCAATTCAGTTTGTCTGTGATGTGTATGCCGAGGAACTTAAAACTTGCTACCCTCTCCACTACTGTTCCATCGATGTGGATGGGGGTGTTCCCTCTGCTGTTTCCTGAAGTCCACAATCATCTCCTTAGTTTTGTTGACGTTGAGTGTGAGGTTATTTTCCTGACACCACACTCCGAGGGCCCTCACCTCCTCCCTGTAGGCCGTCTCGTCGTTGTTGGTAATCAAGCCTACCACTGTTGTGTCGTCCGCAAACTTGATGATTGAGTTGGAGGCGTGCATGGCCACGCAGTCGTGGGTGAACAGGGAGTACAGGAGGGGGCTCAGAACGCACCCTTGTGGGGCCCCAGTGTTGAGGATCAGCGGGGAGGAGATGTTGTTGCCTACCCTCACCACCTGGGGGCGGCCCGTCAGGAAGTCCAGTACCCAGTTGCACAGGGCGGGGTCGAGACCCAGGGTCTCGAGCTTGATGACGAGCTTGGAGGGTACTATGGTGTTGAATGCCGAGCTGTAGTCGATGAACAGCATTCTCACATAGGTATTCCTCTTGTCCAGATGGGTTAGGGCATCTGCTTGTGCTTCTAGTTCCGACAATGCAGTAATAACGAACAAGTCATCAAGCTAACAATTCCAAAACTACTACCTTATAGACACAAGTGTAAGGGGATAAAGAATACGTACATAAAGTTATATGAGTGAGTGATGGTACAGAGCAGCATAGGCAAGATACAGTAGATGATATCGAGTACAGTATATACATATGAGATGAGTATGTAAACAAAGTGGCATAGTTAAAGTGGCTAGTGATACATGTATTACATAAGGATGCAGTAGATGATATAGAGTACAGTATATACGTATACATATGAGATGAATAATGTAGGGTAAGTAACATTATATAAGGTAGCATTGTTTAAAGTGGCTCGTGATATATTTTACATCATTTCCCATCAATTCCCATGATTAAAGTGGCTGGAGTTGAGTCAGTGTGTTGGCAGCAGCCACTCAACATCTAACAGGTGTGTGTGTGTGTGTATCTAACAGGTGTGTGTGTGTATCTAACAGGTGTGTGTGTGTGAGTGTATCTAACAGGCGTGTGTGTGTATCTAACAGGCGTGTGTGTGTGTATCTAACAGGCGTGTGTGTGTGTATCTAACAGGCGTGTGTGTGTGTATCTAACAGGCGTGTGTGTGTGTATCTAACAGGCGTGTGTGTGTGTATCTAACAGGTGTGTGTGTGTGTATCTAACAGGCGTGTGTGTGTGTGTGTATCTAACAGGTGTGTGTGTGTGTGTATCTAACAGGTGTGTGTGTGTGTATCTAACAGGTGTGTGTGTGTATCTAACAGGTGTGTGTGTGTGTATCTAACAGGTGTGTGTGTGTGTGTGTATCTAACAGGTGTGCGTGTGTGTATCTAACAGGTGTGTGTGTGTATCTAACAGGCGTGTGTGTGTGTGTATCTAACAGGCGTGTGTGTATCTAACAGGTGTGTGTGTGTATCTAACAGGTGTGTGTGTGTGTATCTAACAGGTGTGTGTGTGTGTGTATCTAACAGGTGTGTGTGTGTGTGTGTATCTAACAGGTGTGTGTGTGTGTGTGTATCTAACAGGTGTGTGTGTGTGTATCTAACAGGTGTGTGTGTATCTAACAGGTGTGTGTGTGTGTATCTAACAGGTGTGTGTGTGTGTGTATCTAACAGGTGTGTGTGTGTGTGTGTATCTAACAGGTGTGTGTGTGTGTGTGTATCTAACAGGTGTGTGTGTATCTAACAGGCGTGTGTGTGTGTATCTAACAGGTGTGTGTGTATCTAACAGGTGTGTGTGTGTGTGTATCTAACAGGCGTGTGTGTGTGTATCTAACAGGTGTGTGTGTATCTAACAGGTGTGTGTGTGTGTGTATCTAACAGGCGTGTGTGTGTGTGTATCTAACAGGCGTGTGTGTGTGTGTGTGTATCTAACAGGTGTGTGTGTATCTAACAGGCGTGTGTGTGTGTATCTAACAGGTGTGTGTGTGTGTATCTAACAGGTGTGTGTGTGTGTGTATCTAACAGGCGTGTGTGTGTGTATCTAACAGGTGTGTGTGTGTGTGTGTGTATCTAACAGGTGTGTGTGTGTGTATCTAACAGGTGTGTGTGTATCTAACAGGCGTGTGTGTGTGTGTATCTAACAGGCGTGTGTGTGTGTGTATCTAACAGGTGTGTGTGTGTGTGTATCTAACAGGCGTGTGTGTGTGTATCTAACAGGCGTGTGTGTGTGTGTATCTAACAGGTGTGTGTGTGTGTGTGTGTATCTAACAGGCGTGTGTGTGTGTGTATCTAACAGGTGTGTGTGTGTGTGTGTGTATCTAACAGGCGTGTGTGTGTATCTAACAGGTGTGTGTGTGTGTGTGTATCTAACAGGTGTGTGTTGTGTTGTGTAGGTGAACAGGCGTGTGTGTGTATTTAACAGGCGTGTGTGTGTGTGTATCTAACAGGTGTGTGTGTGTGTATCTAACAGGTGTGTGTGTGTGTGTGTGTATCTAACAGGTGTGTGTGTGTGTGTGTATCTAACAGGTGTGTGTGTGTGTGTATCTAACAGGTGTGTGTGTGTGTATCTAACAGGTGTGTGTGTGTGTATCTAACAGGTGTGTGTGTGTGTATCTAACAGGTGTGCGTGTGTGTGTGTATCTAACAGGTGTGTGTGTGTGTATCTAACAGGTGTGTGTGTATCTAACAGGTGTGTGTGTATCTAACAGGTGTGTGTTGTGTTGTGTAGGTGAACAGGCGAGTCAGTTCTTCCTCCAGTCTGGTCTTCCTCCTTCAGTCCTGGCTGAGATCTGGTGAGAAAACACACCCTGTCCCCCCTCTAGGTGGAAACACCCCCCTCTAGGTGGAAACACCCCCCCTCTGGGTGGAAACACACCCTGTCCCCCCCTCTAGGTGGAAACACCCCCCTCTGGGTGGAAACACACCCTGCCCCCCCCACCCCTAGGTGGAAACACACCCCGCCCCCCTCTGGGTGGAAACACACCCCCCCCCCCTCTGGGTGGGAACACACCCCACCCCCCGTCATTAGAGCGGTGCTGTGTGTCCTGTTGTTAGAGCGGTGCTGTGTGTCCTGTCGTTAGAGTGGTGCTGTGTGTCCTGTCGTTAGAGCGGTGCTGTGTGTCCTGTCGTTAGAGTGGTGCTGTGTGTCCTGTTGTTAGAGCGGTGCTGTGTGTCCTGTCGTTAGAGCGGTGCTGTGTGTCCTGTCGTTAGAGTGGTGCTGTGTGTCCTGTTGTTAGAGCGGTGCTGTGTGTCCTGTCGTTAGAGTGGTGCTGTGTGTCCTGTTGTTAGAGCGGTGCTGTGTGTCCTGTTGTTAGAGCGGTGCTGTGTGTCCTGTCGTTAGAGTGGTGCTGTGTGTCCTGTCGTTAGAGCGGTGCTGTGTGTGTCCTGTCGTTAGAGTGGTGCTGTGTGTCCTGTTGTTAGAGCGGTGCTGTGTGTCCTGTCGTTAGAGCGGTGCTGTGTGTCCTGTCGTTAGAGTGGTGCTGTGTGTCCTGTTGTTAGAGCGGTGCTGTGTGTCCTGTCGTTAGAGTGGTGCTGTGTGTCCTGTTGTTAGAGCGGTGCTGTGTGTCCTGTCGTTAGTGGTGCTGTGTGTCCTGTCGTTAGAGTGGTGCTGTGTGTCCTGTCGTTAGTGGTGCTGTGTGTCCTGTCGTTAGTGGTGCTGTGTGTCCTGTCGTTATAGTGGTGCTGTGTGTCCTGTCGTTATAGTGGTGCTGTGTGTCCTGTCGTTAGAGCGGTGCTGTGTGTCCTGTTGTTAGAGTGGTGCTGTGTGTCCTGTCGTTAGAGCGGTGCTGTGTGTCCTGTCGTTAGAGCGGTGCTGTGTGTCCTGTCGTTAGTGGTGCTGTGTGTCCTGTCGTTAGAGTGGTGCTGTGTGTCCTGTCGTTAGAGTGGTGCTGTGTGTCCTGTCGTTATAGTGGTGCTGTGTGTCCTGTCGTTAGAGCGGTGCTGTGTGTCCTGTTGTTAGAGCGGTGCTGTGTGTCCTGTCGTTAGAGCGGTGCTGTGTGTCCTGTCGTTAGAGCGGTGCTGTGTGTCCTGTCGTTAGAGCGGTGCTGTGTGTCCTGTCGTTAGAGATGTGCTGTCGTTAGAGCGGTGCTGTGTGTCCTGTCATTAGAGCGGTGCTGTGTGTCCTGTCATTAGAGCGGTGCTGTGTGTCCTGTCGTTAGTGGTGCTGTGTGTCCTGTCGTTAGAGTGGTGCTGTGTGTCCTGTCGTTATAGTGGTGCTGTGTGTCCTGTCGTTAGAGTGGTGCTGTGTGTCCTGTCGTTAGAGTGGTGCTGTGTGTCCTGTTTTTAGAGTGGTGCCGTGTGTCCTGTCGTTAGAGCTGTGCTGTCATTAGAGCGGTGCTGTGTGTCCTGTCATTAGAGCGGTGCTGTGTGTCCTGTTGTTAGAGCGGTGCTGTGTGTCCTGTCGTTAGTGGTGCTGTGTGTCCTGTCGTTATAGTGGTGCCGTGTGTCCTGTCATGAGAGCGGTGCTGTGTGTCCTGTCGTTAGAGTGGTGCTGTGTGTCCTGTCGTTAGAGCGGTGCTGTGTGTCCTGTCATTAGAGTGGTGCTGTGTGTCCTGTCGTTAGAGCTGTGCTGTCGTTAGAGCGGTGCTGTGTGTCCTGTCGTTAGAGCGGTGCTGTGTGTCCTGTCGTTAGTGGTGCTGTGTGTCCTGTCGTTAGAGTGGTGCTGTGTGTCCTGTCGTTAGAGTGGTGCTGTGTGTCCTGTCGTTAGAGTGGTGCTGTGTGTCCTGTCGTTAGAGTGGTGCTGTGTGTCCTGTCGTTAGAGTGGTGCTGTGTGTCCTGTCATTAGAGTGGTGCTGTGTGTCCTGTCGTTAGAGTGGTGCTGTGTGTCCTGTTGTTAGAGCGGTGCTGTGTGTCCTGTCGTTAGAGCGGTGCTGTGTGTTCTGTCGTTAGAGCTGTGCTGTCGTTAGAGCGGTGCTGTGTGTCCTGTCATTAGAGCGGTGCTGTGTGTCCTGTCATTAGAGCGGTGCTGTGTGTCCTGTCGTTAGTGGTGCTGTGTGTCCTGTCGTTAGAGTGGTGCTGTGTGTCCTGTCGTTATAGTGGTGCTGTGTGTCCTGTCGTTAGAGTGGTGCTGTGTGTCCTGTCGTTAGAGTGGTGCTGTGTGTCCTGTTTTTAGAGTGGTGCCGTGTGTCCTGTCGTTAGAGCTGTGCTGTCATTAGAGCGGTGCTGTGTGTCCTGTCATTAGAGCGGTGCTGTGTGTCCTGTTGTTAGAGCGGTGCTGTGTGTCCTGTCGTTAGTGGTGCTGTGTGTCCTGTCGTTATAGTGGTGCCGTGTGTCCTGTCATGAGAGCGGTGCTGTGTGTCCTGTCGTTAGAGTGGTGCTGTGTGTCCTGTCGTTAGAGCGGTGCTGTGTGTCCAGTCGTTAGAGCGGTGCTGTGTGTCCTGTCATTAGAGTGGTGCTGTGTGTCCTGTCGTTAGAGCTGTGCTGTCGTTAGAGCGGTGCTGTGTGTCCTGTCGTTAGAGCGGTGCTGTGTGTCCTGTCATTAGTGGTGCTGTGTGTCCTGTCGTTAGAGTGGTGCTGTGTGTCCTGTCGTTAGAGTGGTGCTGTGTGTCCTGTCGTTAGAGTGGTGCTGTGTGTCCTGTCGTTAGAGTGGTGCTGTGTGTCCTGTCATTAGAGTGGTGCTGTGTGTCCTGTCGTTAGAGTGGTGCTGTGTGTCCTGTTGTTAGAGCGGTGCTGTGTGTCCTGTCGTTAGAGCGGTGCTGTGTGTTCTGTCGTTAGAGCTGTGCTGTCGTTAGAGCGGTGCTGTGTGTCCTGTCATTAGAGCGGTGCTGTGTGTCCTGTCATTAGAGCGGTGCTGTGTGTCCTGTCATTAGAGCGGTGCTGTGTGTCCTGTCGTTAGTGGTGCTGTGTGTCCTGTCGTTAGAGTGGTGCTGTGTGTCCTGTCGTTAGAGTGGTGCTGTGTGTCCTGTCGTTAGAGTGGTGCTGTGTGTCCTGTTTTTAGAGTGGTGCCGTGTGTCCTGTCGTTAGAGCTGTGCTGTCATTAGAGCGGTGCTGTGTGTCCTGTCATTAGAGCGGTGCTGTGTGTCCTGTTGTTAGAGCGGTGCTGTGTGTCCTGTCGTTAGTGGTGCTGTGTGTCCTGTCGTTAGAGTGGTGCTGTGTGTCCTGTCGTTAGAGCTGTGCTGTCGTTAGAGTGGTGCTGTGTGTCCTGTCGTTAGAGTGGTGCTGTGTGTCCTGTCGTTAGAGCGGTGCTGTGTGTCCAGTCGTTAGAGTGGTGCTGTGTGTCCTGTCGTTAGAGCTGTGCTGTCGTTAGAGCGGTGCTGTGTGTCCTGTCATTAGAGTGGTGCTGTGTGTCCTGTCGTTAGAGCTGTGCTGTCGTTAGAGCGGTGCTGTGTGTCCTGTCGTTAGTGGTGCTGTGTGTCCTGTCGTTAGAGTGGTGCTGTGTGTCCTGTCGTTAGAGTGGTGCTGTGTGTCCTGTCGTTAGAGCGGTGCTGTGTGTCCTGTCGTTAGAGCGGTGCTGTGTGTCCTGTCGTTAGAGCGGTGCTGTCATTAGAGTGGTGCTGTGTGTCCTGTCATTAGAGTGGTGCTGTGTGTCCTGTCGTTAGAGTGGATCTATACTAAATCAGTATTTATCTAGGCTTTATAACGTCCCCCTCTTGCCCTCTATCTCTCCCCCTACTCTCTCTCACCTCCTCTCTCTCTCTTCTTTCTCTCCTCCCCTCCTCTCCCCCCAGGTCCCTAGCTGATATGGGTAGTGATGGGAGGATGGACCAACTAGAGTTCTCTATTGCCATGAAGCTGATTAAACTGAGGCTGCAGGGGCGGGGCCTTCCCCCCTCTCTACCAATCAGCATGAAGCAGCCACCCACTGCCACGCCCACCTCCATTATGAAGTCTTCAGCATGCTTCGGTAGGGCCAGACGGATGGTGACCTCAGTGGTCAGGGCCCGTATTCATAAAGAGTCTCAGAGAAGTAGTGTTGATCTAGGATCAGGTCATAGTCTCAGTAGGAGTGTTTGTCTAGGATCAGGTCATAGTCTCAGTAGGAGTGTTGATCTAGGATCAGGTCATAGTCTCAGTAGGAGTGGTGATCTAGGATCAGGTCATAGTCTTAGTAGGAGTGTTGATCTAGGATCAGGTCATGAAGAGTCTCAGTAGGAGTGTTGATCTAGGATCAGGTCATAGTCTCGGTAGGAGTGGTGATCTAGGATCAGGTCATAGTCTCGGTAGGAGTGGTGATCTAGGATCAGGTCATAGTCTCAGTTGGAGTGGTGATCTAGGATCAGGTCATCGTCTCAGGAGTGCTGATCTAGGATCAGGTCATAGTCTCAGGAGTGCTGATCTAGGATCAGGACATCTCTCTTATTCATTAAGATGTAAAACTGATCCTAGATCACCACTCCCACTCTGAGATGTTTTGAGAATATGTGGGACAGTGGGATAATATCATTCTCTCTACCTCCACAGGTATGGGCTCGATGCCAAATCTGTTCGTCGGCATGCCCGTCCTGACCCCGATGCCCCTTAACCCCACCCTGACCTCTGTGCCCTCCCTGGTTCCCATGACGATGCCGCTGGCCAATGGCAACTCCAGCCTCCTCAACCCATCTCCATTTAGCACCACTCCAGGTAAACATAGTGCAAAATAATACTTACCTACACGGGTTTGAAATGCACACTTTAAAAGGGGAAGGGGATAAGGGTCGGTTTGGCATTTGGCAAAGGACATAGTAGGAAACATATCGTTTTCTAGATCTAGGACTCGGCCACAAGTTATTATTCATTGTAGGGGTCATACAGAGTTATAAAGTATAGAAGGGGTTATGTATGGTGTTATAGTCCAGTATAGTAGAGGGGTTATGTATGGTGTTATACAGTCCAGTATAGTAGAGGGGTTATGTATGGTGTTATACAGTCCAGTATAGTAGAGAGGGGTTATGTATGGTGTTATACAGTCCAGTATAGTAGAGAGGGGTTATGTATGGTGTTATACAGTCCAGTATAGTAGAGAGGGGTTATGTATGGTGTTATACAGTCCAGTATAGTAGAGAGGGGTTATGTATGGTGTTATACAGTCCAGTATAGTAGAGAGGGGTTATGTATGGTGTTATACAGTCCAGTATAGTAGAGAGGGGTTATGTATGGTGTTATACAGTCCAGTATAGTAGAGAGGGGTTATGTATGGTGTTATACAGTCCAGTATAGTAGAGAGGGGTTATGTATGGTGTTATACAGTCCAGTATAGTAGAGGGTTATGTATGGTGTTATACAGTCCAGGTAGAGAGGGGTTATGTGGTGTTATACAGTCCAGTATAGTAGAGAGGGGTTATGGTGTAGTCAGTATAGTAGAGAGGGGTTATGTATGGTGTTATACAGTCCAGTATAGTAGAGAGGGGTTATGTATGGTGTTATACAGTCCAGTATAGTAGAGAGGGGTTATGTATGGTCAGTCCAGTATAGTAGAGAGGGGTTATGTATGGTGTTATACAGTCCAGTATAGTAGAGAGGGGTTATGTATGGTGTTATACAGTCCAGTATAGTAGAGAGGGGTTATGTATGGTCCAGTATAGTAGAGAGGGGTTATGTATGGTGTTATACAGTCCAGTATAGTAGAGAGGGGTTATGTATGGTGTTATACAGTCCAGTATAGTAGAGAGGGGTTATGTATGGTGTTATACAGTCCAGTATAGTAGAGAGGGGTTATGTATGGTGTTATATGGTCCAGTATAGTAGAGAGGGGTTATGTATGGTGTTATACAGTCCAGTATAGTAGAGAGGGGTTATGTATGGTGTTATACAGTCCAGTATAGTAGAGAGGGGTTATGTATGGTGTTATACAGTCCAGTATAGTAGAGAGGGGTTATGTATGGTGTTATACAGTCCAGTATAGTAGAGAGGGGTTATGTATGGTGTTATACAGTCCAGTATAGTAGAGAGGGGTTATGTATGGTCCAGTATAGTAGAGAGGGGTTATGTATGGTGTTATACAGTCCAGTATAGTAGAGAGGGGTTATGTATGGTGTTATACAGTCCAGTATAGTAGAGAGGGGTTATGTATGGTCCAGTTATATAGTCCAGTATAGTAGAGAGGGGTTATGTATGGTGTTATACAGTCCAGTATAGTAGAGAGGGGTTGGTGTATGGTATGGTGTTATACAGTCCAGTATAGTAGAGAGGGGTTATGTATGGTCCAGTATAGTTAGAGAGGGGTTATGTATGGTGTTATACAGTCCAGTATAGTAGAGAGGGGTTATGTATGGTGTTATACAGTCCAGTATAGTAGAGAGGGGTTATGTATGGTGTTATATAGTCCAGTATAGTAGAGAGGGGTTATGTATGGTCCAGTATAGTAGAGAGGGGTTATGTATGGTGTTATATAGTCCAGTATAGTAGAGAGGGGTTATGTATGGTGTTATACAGTCCAGTATAGTAGAGAGGGGTTATGTATGGTGTTATATAGTCCAGTATAGTAGAGAGGGGTTATGTATGGTCCAGTATAGTAGAGAGGGGTTATGTATGGTGTTATACAGTCCAGTATAGTAGAGAGGGGTTATGTATGGTGTTATACAGTCCAGTATAGTAGAGAGGGTTATGTATGGTGTTATACAGTCCAGTATAGTAGAGAGGGGTTATGTATGGTGTTATACAGTCCAGTATAGTAGAGAGGGTTATGTATGGTGTTATACAGAGGGGTTCCAGTCCAGTATAGTAGAGAGGGGTTATGTATGGTGTTATACAGTCCAGTATAGTAGAGTTATGTATGGGTTATGTTATGGTGTTATACAGTCCAGTATAGTAGAGAGGGGTTATGTATGGTGTTATACAGTCCAGTATAGTAGAGAGGGGTTATGTATGGTGTTATACAGTCCAGTATAGTAGAGAGGGGTTATGTATGGTCCAGTATAGTATATGTATGGTCCAGTATAGTAGAGAGGGGTTATGTATGGTCCAGTATAGTAGAGAGGGGTTATGTATGGTGTTATACAGTCCAGTATAGTAGAGAGGGGTTATGTATGGTAGTATAGTAGAGAGGGGTTATGTATGGTCCAGTATAGTAGAGAGGGTTATGTATGGTGTTATACAGTCCAGTATAGTAGAGAGGGGTTATGTATGTTATATACAACAGTATAGTAGAGGGGTTATGTATGGTGTTATATAGTCCAGTATAGTAGAGAGGGGTTATGTATGGTGTTATACAGTCCAGTATAGTAGAGAGGGGTTATGTATGGTCCAGTATAGTAGGGGTTATAGTCCAGTATAGTAGAGAGGGGTTATGTATGGTCCAGTATAGTAGAGAGGGGTTATGTATGGTCCAGTATAGTAGAGAGGGGTTATGTATGGTCCAGTACAGTAGAGAGGGGTTATGTATGGTGTTATATAGTCCAGTATAGTAGAGAGAGGTTATGTATGGTCCAGTATAGTAGAGAGGGGTTATGTATGGTGTTATATAGTCCAGTATAGTAGAGAGAGGTTATGTATGGTCCAGTATAGTAGAGAGGGGTTATGTATGGTCCAGTATAGTAGAGAGGGGTTATGTATGGTCCAGTATAGTAGAGAGGGGTTATGTATGGTGTTATACCGTCCAGTATAGTAGAGAGGGGTTATGTATGGTGTATAGTATATGTAGTCCAGTATAGTAGAGAGGGGTTATGTATGGTCCAGTATAGTAGAGAGGGGTTATGTATGGTCCAGTATAGTAGAGAGGGGTTATGTATGGTCCAGTATAGTAGGGGTTATGTATGGTCCAGTATAGGGAGGGGTTATGTATGGTCCAGTATAGTAGAGAGGGGTTATGTATGGTCCAGTATAGTAGGGGTTATGTAGTGGTCCAGTATAGTAGAGAGGGGTTATGTATGGTGTTATACAGTCCAGTATAGTAGAGAGGGGTTATGTATGGTCCAGTATAGTAGAGAGGGGTTATGTATGGTCCAGTATAGTAGAGAGGGGTTATGTATGGTCCAGTATAGTAGAGAGGGGTTATGTATGGTGGTCCAGTATAGTAGAGAGGGGTTATGTATGGTCCAGTATAGTAGAGAGGGGTTATGTATGGTCCAGTATAGTAGAGAGGGGTTATGTATGGTCCAGTATAGTAGAGAGGGGTTATGTATGGTGTTATACAGTCCAGTATAGTAGAGAGGGGTTATGTATGGTCAGTATAGTAGAGAGGGGTTATGTATGGTCCAGTATAGTAGAGAGGGGTTATGTATGGTCCAGTATAGTAGAGAGGGGTTATGTATGGTCCAGTATAGTAGGGGTTATGTATGGTCCAGTATAGTAGAGAGGGGTTATGTATGGTCCAGTATAGTAGAGAGGGGTTATGTATGGTGTTATATAGTCCAGTATAGTAGAGAGGGGTTATGTATGGTCCAGTATAGTAGAGAGGGGTTATGTATGGTCCAGTATAGTAGAGGGGTTATGTATGGTCCAGTATAGTAGAGAGGGGTTATGTATGGTCCAGTATAGTAGAGAGGGGTTATGTATGGTCCAGTATAGTAGAGAGGGGTTATATGGTGTTATATGGTCCAGTATAGTAGAGAGGGGTTATGTATGGTCCAGTATAGTAGAGAGGGGTTATGTATGGTGTTATAGTCCAGTATAGTAGAGAGGGGTTATGTATGGTCCAGTATAGTAGAGAGGGGTTATGTATGGTGGTCCAGTATAGTAGAGAGGGGTTATGTATGGTCCAGTATAGTAGAGAGGGGTTATGTATGTGTCCAGTATAGTATAGTATGGTCCAGTATAGTAGAGAGGGGTTATGTATGGTCCAGTATAGTAGAGAGGGGTTATGTATGGTGGTCCAGTATATAGAGAGGGGTTATGTATGGTCCAGTATAGTAGAGAGGGGTTATGTATGGTGTTATGGTCCAGTATAGTAGAGAGGGGTTATGTATAGTAGAGAGGGGTTATGTATGGTCCAGTATAGTAGAGAGGGGTTATGTATGGTCCAGTATAGTAGAGAGGGTTATTATGGTGGTCCAGTATAGGAGGGGTTATGTATGGTCCAGTATAGTAGAGAGGGGTTATGTATGGTCCAGTATAGTAGAGAGGGGTTATGTATGTGTTATACAGTCCAGTATAGTAGAGAGGGGTTATGTATGGTCCAGTATAGTAGAGAGGGGTTATGTATGGTGTTATATAGTCCAGTATAGTAGAGAGGGGTTATGTATGGTCCAGTATAGTAGAGAGGGGTTATGTATGGTGTTATATAGTCCAGTATAGTAGAGAGGGGTTATGTATGGTCCAGTATAGTAGGGGTTATGTATGGTCCAGTATAGTAGAGAGGGTTATGTATGGTCCAGTATAGTAGAGAGGGGTTATGTATGGTGGTCCAGTATAGTAGGGGTTATGTATGGTCCAGTATAGTAGAGAGGGGTTATGTATGGTCCAGTATAGTAGAGAGGGGTTATGTATGGTGTTATACCGTCCAGTATAGTAGAGAGGGGTTATGTATGGTCCAGTATAGTAGAGAGGGGTTATGTATGGTCAGTATAGTAGGGGTTATGTAGTCCAGTATAGTAGAGAGGGGTTATGTATGGTCCAGTATAGTATAGTAGAGAGGGGTTATGTATGGTCCAGTATAGTAGAGAGGGGTTATGTATGGTGTTATACAGTCCAGTATAGTAGAGAGGGGTTATGTATGGTCCAGTATAGTAGAGGGGTTATGTATGGTCCAGTATAGTAGAGAGGGGTTATGTATGGTCCAGTATAGTAGAGAGGGGTTATGTATGGTCCAGTATAGTAGAGGGGTTATGTATGGTCCAGTATAGTAGAGAGGGTTATGTTGTTATAGTCCAGTATAGTAGAGAGGGGTTATGTATGGTGTTATACAGTCCAGTATAGTAGAGAGGGTTATGTATGGTCCAGTATAGTAGAGAGGGGTTATGTATGGTCCAGTATAGTAGAGAGGGGTTATGTAGGTCCAGTGGTCAGTATAGTAGAGATGGGGTTATATGGTCCAGTATAGTAGAGAGGGGTTATGTATGGTGTTGGTCCAGTATAGTAGAGAGGGGTTATGTATGGTCCAGTATAGTAGAGAGGGGTTATGTATGGTGTTATACAGTCCAGTATAGTAGAGAGGGGTTATGTATGGTCAGTATAGTAGAGAGGGGTTATGTATGGTGTTATACAGTCCAGGGGTTATCCAGTATAGTAGAGAGGGGTTATGTATGGTGTTATACAGTCCAGTATAGTAGAGAGGGGTTATGTATGGTCCAGTATAGTAGAGAGGGGTTATGTATGGTCCAGTATAGTAGAGAGGGGTTATGTATGGTGTTATACAGTCAGTATAGTAGAGAGGGGTTATGTATGGTCCAGTATAGTAGAGAGGGGTTATGTATGGTCCAGTATAGTAGAGAGGGGTTATGTATGGTCCAGTATATAGAGAGGGGTTATGTATGGTCCAGTATAGTAGAGGGGTTATGTATGGTCCAGTATAGTAGGGGTTATGTATGGTCAGTATAGTAGAGAGGGGTTATGTATGGTCCAGTATAGTAGAGAGGGGTTATGTATGGTGGTCCAGTATAGTAGAGAGGGGTTATGTATGGTCAGTATAGGTAGGGGTTATGTATGGTCAGTATAGTAGAGAGGGGTTATGTATGGTAGTGGAGGGGTTATATGGTCCAGTATAGTAGAGAGGGGTTATGTATGGTCCAGTATAGTAGAGAGGGTTATGTTATGTATGGTCCAGTATAGTAGAGAGGGGTTATGTATGGTGTTATATAGTCCAGTATAGTAGAGAGGGGTTATGTATGGTCCAGTATAGTAGAGAGGGGTTATGTATGGTGGTCCAGTATAGTAGAGAGGGGTTATGTATGGTGTTATATGGTCCAGTATAGTAGAGAGGGGTTATGTATGGTCCAGTATAGTAGAGAGGGGTTATGTATGGTGTTATATAGTCAGTATAGTAGAGAGGGGTTATGTATGGTCCAGTATAGTAGAGAGGGGTTATGTATGGTCCAGTATAGTAGAGAGGGGTTATGTATGGTCCAGTATAGTAGAGAGGGGTTATGTATGGTGTTATATAGTCCAGTATAGTAGAGAGGGGTTATGTATGGTCCAGTATAGTAGAGAGGGGTTATGTATGGTCCAGTATAGTAGAGGGGTTATGTATGGTCCAGTATAGTTAGGGGTTATGTATGGTCCAGTATAGTAGGGTTATGTATGGTCCAGTATAGTAGAGAGGGGTTATGTATGTGTCGTCCAGTATAGTAGAGAGGGGTTATGTATGGTCAGTATAGTAGAGAGGGGTTATGTTGGTGTTATGGTCCAGTATAGTAGAGAGGGGTTATGTATGGTCAGTATAGTAGAGAGGGGTTATGTATGGTGTTATATAGTCCAGTATATAGTAGAGTTATGTATGGTCCAGTATAGTAGAGAGGGGTTATGTATGGTCCAGTATAGTAGAGAGGGGTTATGTATGGTCCAGTATAGTAGAGAGGGGTTATGTATGGTGTTATATAGTCCAGTATAGTAGAGAGGGGTTATGTATGGTGTTATACCGTCCAGTATAGTAGAGAGGGTTATGTATGGTCCAGTATAGTAGAGAGGGGTTATGTATGGTCCAGTATAGTAGAGAGGGGTTATGTATGGTCCAGTATAGTAGAGAGGGGTTATGTATGGTGGTCCAGTATAGTAGAGAGGGGTTATGTATGGTCCAGTATAGTAGAGAGGGGTTATGTATGGGTCCAGTATAGTAGAGAGGGGTTATGTATGGTCCAGTATAGTAGAGAGGGGTTATGTATGGTCCAGTATAGTAGAGAGGGGTTATGTATGGTGTTATATAGTCCAGTATAGTAGAGAGGGGTTATGTATGGTCCAGTATAGTAGAGAGGGGTTATGTATGGTCCAGTATAGTAGAGAGGGGTTATGTATGGTCCAGTATAGTAGAGAGGGGTTATGTATGGTCCAGTATAGTAGAGAGGGGTTATGTATGGTCCAGTATAGTAGAGAGGGGTTATGTATGGTGTTATAGTAGTCCAGTATAGTAGAGAGGGGTTATGTATGGTCCAGTATAGTAGGGGTTATGTATGGTCCAGTATAGTAGAGAGGGGTTATGTATGGTCCAGTATAGTAGAGAGGGGTTATGTATGGTGTATATATGGTCCAGTATAGTAGAGAGGGGTTATGTATGGTCCAGTATAGTAGAGAGGGGTTATGTATGGTGGTCAGTATAGTAGAGAGGGGTTATGTATGGTGTCCAGTATAGTAGAGAGGGGTTATGTATGGTCCAGTATAGTAGAGAGGGTTATGTATGGTGTTATACAGTCCAGTATAGTAGAGAGGGGTTATGTATGGTCCAGTATAGTAGAGAGGGGTTATGTATGGTCCAGTATAGTAGAGAGGGGGTATGGTGTATGGTCCAGTATAGTAGAGAGGGTTATGTATGGTCCAGTATAGTAGAGAGGGGTTATGTATGGTCCAGTATAGTAGAGAGGGGTTATGTATGGTGTTATATAGTCCAGTATAGTAGAGAGGGGTTATGTATGGTCCAGTATAGTAGAGAGGGGTTATGTATGGTCAGTATAGTAGAGAGGGGTTATGTATGGTCCAGTATAGTAGAGAGGGGTTATGTATGGTCCAGTATAGTAGAGAGGGGTTATGTATGGTGTTATGGTCCAGTATAGTAGAGAGGGGTTATGGTGTTATATGGTCCAGTATAGTAGAGAGGGGTTATGTATGGTCCAGGGGTTATGTATGGTCCAGTATAGTAGAGAGGGGTTATGTATGGTGTTATACCGTCCAGTATAGTAGAGAGGGGTTATGTATGGTCCAGTGTAGTAGAGAGGGGTTATGTATGGTGTTATATAGTCCAGTATAGTAGAGAGGGGTTATGTATGGTCCAGTATAGTAGAGAGGGGTTATGTATGGTGTTATATAGTCCAGTATAGTAGAGAGGGGTTATGTATGGTCCATATAGTAGAGGGGTTATGTATGGTCCAGTATAGTAGAGAGGGGTTATGTATGGTCCAGTACAGTAGAGAGGGGTTATGTATGGTGTTATATAGTCCAGTATAGTAGAGAGGGGTTATGTATGGTCCAGTATAGTAGGAGGGGTTATGTATGGTCCAGTATAGTAGAGAGGGGTTATGTATGGTCCAGTATAGTAGAGAGGGGTTATGTATGGTCCAGTATAGTAGAGAGGGGTTATGTATGGTCCAGTATAGTAGAGAGGGGTTATGTATGGTGTTATATAGTCCAGTATAGTAGAGAGGGGTTATGTATGGTCCAGTATAGTAGGGGTTATGTATGGTCCAGTATAGTAGAGAGGGTTATGTATGGTCCAGTATAGTAGAGAGGGTTATGTATGGTCCAGTATAGTAGAGAGGGGTTATGTATGGTCCAGTATAGTAGAGAGGGGTTATGTATGGTGTTATACAGTCCAGTATAGTAGAGAGGGGTTATGTATGGTCCAGTATAGTAGAGAGGGGTTATGTATGGTCCAGTATAGTAGAGAGGGGTTATGTATGGTCCAGTATAGTAGAGAGGGGTTATGTATGGTCCAGTATAGTAGAGAGGGGTTATGTATGGTGTTATACAGTCCAGTATAGTAGAGAGGGGTTATGTATGGTCCAGTATAGTAGAGAGGGGTTATGTATGGTCCAGTATAGTAGAGAGGGGTTATGTATGGTCCAGTATAGTAGAGAGGGTTATGTATGGTGTTATATAGTCCAGTATAGTAGAGAGGGGTTATGTATGGTCCAGTATAGTAGAGAGGGTTATGTATGGTCCAGTATAGTAGAGAGGGGTTTATATGGTCCAGTATAGTAGAGAGGGGTTATGTATGGTGTTATATAGTCCAGTATAGTAGAGAGGGGTTATGTATGGTCCAGTATAGTAGAGAGGGTTATGTATGGTCCAGTATAGTAGAGAGGGGTTATGTATGGTCCAGTATAGTAGAGAGGGGTTATGTATGGTCAGTATAGTAGAGAGGGGTTATGTATGGTGTTATATAGTCCAGTATAGTAGAGAGGGGTTATGTATGGTCCAGTATAGTAGAGGGTTATGTATGGTCAGTATAGTAGAGAGGGGTTATGTATGGTGTTATACAGTCCAGTATAGTAGAGAGGGGTTATGTATGGTCCAGTATAGTAGAGTAGGGGTTATGTATGGTCCAGTATAGTAGAGAGGGGTTATGTATGGTCCAGTATAGTAGAGAGGGGTTATGTATGGTCCAGTATAGTAGAGAGGGGTTATGTATGGTGTTATACCGTCCAGTATAGTAGAGAGGGGTTATGTATGGTGTTATATAGTCCAGTATAGTAGAGAGGGGGTTATGGTCCAGTATAGTAGAGAGGGGTTATGTATGGTCCAGTATAGTAGAGAGGGGTTATGTATGGTGTTATACAGTCCAGTATAGTAGAGAGGGGTTATGTATGGTCCAGTATAGTAGAGAGGGGTTATGTATGGTCCAGTATAGTAGAGAGGGGTTATGTATGGTCCAGTATAGTAGAGAGGGGGTTATGTATGGTGTTATATAGTCCAGTATAGTAGAGAGGGGTTATGTATGGTCCAGTATAGTAGAGAGGGGTTATGTATGGTCCAGTATAGTAGAGAGGGGTTATGTATGGTCCAGTATAGTAGAGAGGGGTTATGTATGGTCCAGTATAGTAGAGAGGGGTTATGTATGGTGTTATATAGTCCAGTATAGTAGAGAGGGGTTATGTATGGTCCAGTATAGTAGAGAGGGGTTATGTATGGTCCAGTATAGTAGAGAGGGGTTATGTATGGTGTTATACAGTCAGTATAGTAGAGAGGGGTTATGTATGGTCCAGTATAGTAGAGAGGGGTTATGTATGGTGTTATATAGTCCAGTATAGTAGAGAGGGGTTATGTATGGTCCAGTATAGTAGAGAGGGGTTATGTATGGTGTTATATAGTCCAGTAGAGAGGGGTTATGTAGTATAGTAGAGAGGGGTTATATGGTCCAGTATAGTAGAGAGGGGTTATATAGTCCAGTATAGTAGAGAGGGGTTATGTATGGTGTTATATAGTCCAGTATAGTTAGAGAGGGGTTATGTATGGTCCAGTATAGTAGAGGGGTTATGTATGGTCCAGTATAGTAGAGAGGGGTTATGTATGGTCCAGTATAGTAGAGAGGGGTTATGTATGGTCCAGTATAGTAGAGAGGGGTTATGTATGGTCCAGTATAGTAGAGAGGGGTTATGTATGGTGTTATATAGTCCAGTATAGTAGAGAGGGGTTATGTATGGTCCAGTATAGTAGAGAGGGGTTATTATGTCAGTATAGTATGGGGTTATATGGTCCAGTATAGTAGAGTTAGGGGTTATGTATGGTCCAGTATAGTAGAGAGGGGTTATGTATGGTCAGTATAGTAGAGAGGGGTTATGTATGGTCCAGTCCAGTATAGTAGAGAGGGGTTATGTATGGTCCAGTATAGTAGAGAGGGGTTATGTATGGTCCAGTATAGTAGAGAGGGGTTATGTATGGTCCAGTATAGTAGAGAGGGGTTATGTATGGTCCAGTCATAGTAGAGAGGGGTTATGTATGGTGGTCCAGTATAGTAGAGAGGGGTTATGTATGGTCCAGTATAGTAGAGAGGGGTTATATGGTCCAGTATAGTAGAGAGGGGTTATGTATGGTCCAGTATAGTAGAGAGGGGTTATGTATGGTGTTATACAGTCCAGTATAGTAGAGAGGGGTTATGTATGGTCCAGTATAGTAGAGAGGGGTTATGTATGGTCCAGTATAGTAGAGAGGGGTTATGTATGGTCCAGTATAGTAGAGAGGGGTTATGTATGGTGTTATATAGTCCAGTATAGTAGAGAGGGGTTATGTATGGTCCAGTATAGTAGAGAGGGGTTATGTATGGTCCAGTATAGTAGAGAGGGGTTATGTATGGTCCAGTATAGTAGAGAGGGGTTATGTATGGTCCAGTATAGTAGAGAGGGGTTATGTATGGTCCAGTATAGTAGAGAGGGGTTATGTATGGTCCAGTATAGTAGAGAGGGGTTATGTATGGTCCAGTATAGTAGAGAGGGGTTATGTATGGTGGTCCAGTATAGTAGAGAGGGGTTATGTATGGTCCAGTATAGTAGAGAGGGGTTATGTATGGTCCAGTATAGTGTTATGTATGGTCCAGTATAGTAGAGAGGGGTTATGTATGGTCCAGTATAGTAGAGAGGGGTTATGTATGGTGTTATATAGTCCAGTATAGTAGAGAGGGGTTATGTATGGTGTTATATAGTCCAGTATAGTAGAGAGGGTTATGTATGGTCCAGTATAGTAGAGAGGGGTTATGTATGGTCCAGTATAGTAGAGAGGGGTTATGTATGGTGTTATACCAGTCCAGTATAGTAGAGAGGGGTTATGTATGGTCCAGTATAGTAGAGAGGGGTTATGTATGGTCCAGTATAGTAGAGAGGGGTTATGTATGGTCCAGTATAGTAGAGAGGGGTTATGTATGGTGTTATATAGTCCAGTATAGTAGAGAGGGGTTATGTATGGTCAGTATAGTAGAGGGGTTAGGGTTATGTATGGTCCAGTATAGTAGAGAGGGGTTATGTATGGTCCAGTATAGTAGAGAGGGGTTATGTATGGTCCAGTATAGTAGAGAGGGGTTATGTATGGTGTTATATAGTCCAGTATAGTAGAGAGGGTTATGTATGGTCCAGTATAGTAGAGAGGGTTATGTATGGTCCAGTATAGTAGAGAGGGGTTATGTATGGTGTTATACCGTCCAGTATAGTAGAGAGGGGTTATGTATGGTCCAGTATAGTAGAGAGGGGTTATGTATGGTGTTATATAGTCCAGTATAGTAGAGAGGGGTTATGTATGGTCCAGTATAGTAGAGAGGGGTTATGTATGGTGTTATGTAGTCCAGTATAGTAGAGAGGGGTTATGGTAGTGGTGTTATATAGTCCAGTATAGTAGAGAGGGGTTATGTATGGTCCAGTATAGTAGAGAGGGGTTATGTATGGTGTTATATAGTCCAGTATAGTAGAGAGGGGTTATGTATGGTCCAGTATAGTAGAGAGGGGTTATGTATGGTCCAGTATAGTAGAGAGGGGTTATGTATGGTCCAGTATAGTAGAGAGGGGTTATGTATGGTCCAGTATAGTAGAGAGGGGTTATGTATGGTGTTATATAGTCCAGTATAGTAGAGAGGGGTTATGTATGGTCCAGTATAGTAGAGAGGGGGTTATGTATGGTCCAGTATAGTAGAGAGGGGTTATGTATGGTCCAGTATAGTAGAGAGGGGTTATGTATGGTGTTATATAGTCAGTATAGTAGAGAGGGGTTATGTATGGTCCAGTATAGTAGAGAGGGGTTATACAGTCCAGTATAGTAGAGAGGGGTTATATGGTCCAGTATAGTAGAGAGGGGTTATGTATGGTGTATAGTCAGTATAGTAGAGAGGGTTATGTATGGTCCAGTATAGTAGAGGGGTTATGTATGGTGTTATACCGTCCAGTATAGTAGAGAGGGGTTATGTATGGTCCAGTATAGTAGAGAGGGGTTATGTATGGTCAGTATAGTAGAGAGGGGTTATGTATGGTCCAGTATAGTAGAGAGGGGTTATGTATGGTCCAGTATAGTAGAGAGGGGTTATGTATGGTGTTATACCGTCCAGTATAGTAGAGAGGGGTTATGTATGGTCCAGTATAGTAGAGAGGGTTATGTATGGTCCAGTATAGTAGAGAGGGGTTATGTATGGTGTTATACAGTCCAGTATAGTAGAGAGGGGTTATGTATGGTCAGTATAGTAGAGAGGGGTTATGTATGGTCAGTATAGTAGAGAGGGTTATGTATGGTCCAGTATAGTAGAGAGGGGTTATGTATGGTGGTCCAGTATAGTAGAGAGGGGTTATGTATAGTCCAGTATAGTAGAGAGGGGTTATGTATGGTCCAGTATAGTAGAGAGGGGTTATGTATGGTCCAGTATAGTAGAGAGGGGTTATGTATGGTGTTATATAGTCCAGGGATTATGTAGTATAGTAGAGAGGGGTTATGTATGGTCCAGTATAGTAGAGAGGGGTTATGTATGGTGTTATACAGTCCAGTATAGTAGAGAGGGTTATGTATGGTCCAGTATAGTAGAGAGTAGAGAGGGGTTATGTATGGTCCAGTATAGTAGAGAGGGGTTATGTATGGTGTTATATAGTCCAGTATAGTAGAGAGGGGTTATGTATGGTCCAGTATAGTAGAGAGGGGTTATGTATGGTCCAGTATAGTACATGGTCCAGTATAGTAGAGAGGGGTTATGTATGGTCCAGTATAGTCCAGAGAGGGGTTATGTATGGTGTTATATGGTCCAGTATAGTAGAGAGGGGTTATGTATGGTCCAGTATAGTAGAGAGGGGTTATGTATGGTGTTATATAGTCCAGTATAGTAGAGAGGGGTTATGTATGGTCCAGTATAGTAGAGAGGGGTTATGTATGGTGTATAGTAGAGAGGGGTTATATGGTCCAGTATAGTAGAGAGGGGTTATGTATGGTCCAGTATAGTAGAGAGGGGTTATGTAGTGGTGTTATGTAGTCCAGTATAGTAGAGAGGGGTTATGTATGGTGTTATCCAGTCCAGTATAGTAGAGAGGGGTTATGTATGGTCCAGTATAGTAGAGAGGGGTTATGTATGGTCCAGTATAGTAGAGAGGGTTATGTATGGTCCAGTATAGTAGAGAGAGGGGTTATGTATGGTGTTATACCGTCCAGTATAGTAGAGAGGGGTTATGTATGGTCCAGTATAGTAGAGAGGGGTTATGTATGGTGTTATATAGTCCAGTATAGTAGAGAGGGGTTATGGTAGTAGAGAGGGGTTATAGTAGAGTGTATGGTGTTATACAGTCCAGTATAGTAGAGAAGGGTTATGTATGGTCCAGTATAGTAGAGAGGGGTTATGTATGGTCCAGTATAGTAGAGAGGGTTATGTATGGTCCAGTATAGTAGAGAGGGGTTATGTATGGTGGTCCAGTATAGTAGAGAGGGTTATGTATGGTCCAGTATAGTAGTAGGGGTTATGTATGGGTTATGTATGGTCCAGTATAGTAGAGAGGGGTTATGTATGGTCCAGTATAGTAGAGAGGGGTTATGTATGGTCCAGTATAGTAGAGAGGGGTTATGTATGGTGTTATATAGTCCAGTATAGTAGAGAGGGGTTATGTATGTGTTATACAGTCCAGTATAGTAGAGAGGGTTATGTATGGTGTTATATAGTCCAGTATAGTAGAGAGGGGTTATGTATGGTCCAGTATAGTAGAGAGGGGTTATGTATGGTGTTATATAGTCCAGTATAGTAGAGAGGGTTATGTATGGTCCAGTATAGTAGGAGGGGTTATGTATGGTGTTATATAGTCCAGTATAGTAGAGAGGGGTTATGTATGGTCCAGTATAGTAGAGAAGGGTTATGTATGGTCCAGTATAGTAGAGAGGGGTTATGTATGGTCCAGTATAGTAGAGGGGTTATGTATGGTCCAGTATAGTAGAGAGGGGTTATGTATGGGTCCAGTATAGTAGAGAGGGGTTATGTATAGTCCAGTATAGTAGAGAGGGGTTATGTATGGTGTTATATAGTCCAGTATAGTAGAGAGGGGTTATGTATGGTCCAGTATAGTAGAGAGGGGTTATGTATGGTCCAGTATAGTAGAGAGGGGTTATGTATGGTGTTATACAGTCCAGTATAGTAGAGAGGGGTTATGTATGGTCCAGTATAGTAGAGAGGGGTTACATGGTCCAGTATAGTAGAGAGGGGTTATGTATGGTGGTCCAGTATAGTAGAGAGGGGTTATGTATGGTCCAGTATAGTAGAGGGGTTATGTATGGTCCAGTATAGTAGAGAGGGGTTATGTATGGTGTTATATAGTCCAGTATAGTAGAGAGGGGTTATGTATGGTCCAGTATAGTAGAGAGGGGTTATGTATGTGTCCAGTATAGTAGAGAGGGGTTATGTATGGTCCAGTATAGTAGAGAGGGGTTATGTATGGTCCAGTATAGTAGAGAGGGGTTATGTATGGTCCAGTATAGTAGAGAGGGGTTATGTATGGTGTTATATAGTCCAGTATAGTAGAGAGGGGTTATGTATGGTCCAGTATAGTAGAGAGGGGTTATGCATGGTCCAGTATAGTAGAGAGGGGTTATGTATGGTGTTATACAGTCCAGTATAGTAGAGAGGGGTTATGTATGGTCCAGTATAGTAGAGAGGGGTTATGTATGGTCCAGTATAGTAGAGAGGGGTTATGTATGGTCCAGTATAGTAGAGAGGGGTTATGTATGGTCCAGTATAGTAGAGAGGGGTTATGTATGGTCCAGTATAGTAGAGATATGTATGGTCCAGTATAGTAGAGAGGGGTTATGTATGGTCCAGTATAGTAGAGAGGGGTTATGTATGGTGTTATATAGTCCAGTATAGTAGAGAGGGGTTATGTATGGTCCAGTATAGTGAGGAGGGGTTATGTATGGTCCAGTATAGTAGAGAGGGGTTATGTATGGTGTTATATAGTCCAGTATAGTAGAGAGGGGTTATGTATGGTCCAGTATAGTAGAGAGGGGTTATGTATGGTCCAGTATAGTAGAGAGGGGTTATGTATGGTCCAGTATAGAGAGAGGGGTTATGTATGGTCCAGTATAGTAGAGAGGGTTATGTATGGTGGTCCAGTATAGTAGAGAGGGGTTATGTATGGTGTTATATAGTCCAGTATAGTAGAGAGGGGTTATGTATGGTCCAGTATAGTAGAGAGGGTTATATGGTCCAGTATAGTAGAGAGGGGTTATGTATGGTGTTATACAGTCCAGTATAGTAGAGAGGGGTTATGTATGGTCCAGTATAGTAGAGAGGGGTTATGTATGGTCCAGTATATAGAGAGGGGTTATGTATGGTCCAGTATATGTAGTCCAGTATAGTAGAGAGGGGTTATGTATGGTGTTAGGGGTTATGTATGGTCCAGTATAGTAGAGAGGGGTTATGTATGGTCCAGTATAGTAGAGAGGGGTTATGTATGGTCCAGTATAGTAGAGAGGGGTTATGTATGGTGTTATATAGTCCAGTATAGTAGAGAGGGGTTATGTATGGTCAGTATAGTAGAGAGGGGTTATGTATGGTCCAGTATAGTAGAGAGGGGTTATGTATGGTCCAGTATAGTAGAGAGGGGTTATGTATGGTCCAGTATAGTAGCGAGGGGTTATGTATGGTCCAGTATAGTAGAGAGGGGTTATGTATGTTCCAGTATAGTAGAGAGGGGTTATGTATGGTCCAGTATAGTAGAGAGGGGTTATGTATGGTGTTATACCGTCCATGATAGTAGAGAGGGGTTATGTATGGTCCAGTGTAGTAGAGAGGGGTTATGTATGGTGTTATATAGTCCAGTATAGTAGAGAGGGGTTATGTATGGTCCAGTATAGTAGAGAGGGGTTATGTATGGTGTTATATAGTCCAGTATAGTAGAGAGGGGTTATGTATGGTATAGTAGAGAGGGGTTATGTATGGTCCAGTATAGTAGAGAGGGGTTATGTATGGTCCAGTATAGTAGAGAGGGGTTATGTATGGTGTTATATAGTCCAGTATAGTAGAGAGGGGTTATGTATGGTCCAGTATAGTAGAGGGGTTATTATGGTCCAGTATAGTGGGTTATGTATGGTCCAGTATAGTAGAGAGGGGTTATGTATGGTCCAGTATAGAGAGGGGTTATGTATGGTGTTATATAGTCCAGTATAGTAGAGAGGGGTTATGTATGGTCCAGTATAGTAGAGAGGGGTTATGTATGGTCCAGTATAGTAGAGAGGGGTTATGTATGGTCCAGTATAGTAGAGAGGGGTTATGTATGGTGTTATATAGTCCAGTATAGTAGAGAGGGGTTATGTATGGTCCAGTATAGTAGAGTTATGTATGGGTTATGTATGGTCCAGTATAGTAGAGAGGGGTTATGTATGGTCCAGTATAGTAGAGAGGGGTTATGTATGTTCCAGTATAGTAGAGAGGGGTTATGTATGGTCCAGTATAGTAGAGAGGGGTTATGTATGGTCAGTATAGTCCAGTATAATAGAGAGGGGTTATGTATGGTCCAGTATAGTAGAGAGGGGTTATGTATGGTCCAGTATAGTAGAGAGGGGTTATGTATGGTGTTATGGTCCAGTATAGTAGAGAGGGGTTATGTATGGTCCAGTATAGTAGAGAGGGGTTATGTATGGTCGTCAGTATAGTAGAGAGGGGTTATGTATGGTCCAGTATAGTAGAGAGGGGTTATGTATGGTGTTTATAGTCCAGTATAGTAGAGAGGGGTTATGTATGGTGTTATATAGTCCAGTATAGTAGAGAGGGGTTATGTATGGTCCAGTATAGTAGAGAGGGGTTATGTATGGTGTTATACCGTCCAGTATAGTAGAGAGGGGTTATGTATGGTCCAGTATAGTAGAGAGGGGTTATGTATGGTGTATAGTAGAGAGGGGTTATGTATGGTCCAGTATAGTAGAGAGGGGTTATGTATGGTGTTATACAGTCCAGTATAGTAGAGAGGGGTTATGTATGGTCCAGTATAGTAGAGAGGGGTTATGTATGGTCCAGTATAGTAGAGAGGGGTTATGTATGGTGTTATATAGTCCAGTATAGTAGAGAGGGGTTATGTATGGTCCCAGGGGTTATGTATGGTCCAGTATAGTAGAGAGGGGTTATGTATGGTCCAGTATAGTAGAGAGGGGTTATGTATGGTGTTATACAGTCCAGTATAGTAGAGAGGGGTTATGTATGGTCCAGTATAGTCCAGTATAGTAGAGAGGGGTTATGTATGGTCCAGTATAGTAGAGAGGGGTTATGTATGGTGTTATACCGTCCAGTATAGTAGAGTGGGGTTATGTATGGTGTTATATAGTCCAGTATAGTAGAGAGGGGTTATGTATGGTCCAGTATAGTAGAGAGGGGTTATGTATGGTCCAGTATAGTAGAGAGGGGTTATGTATGGTCCAGTATAGTAGAGAGGGGTTATGTATGGTGTTATATAGTCCAGTATAGTAGAGAGGGGTTATGTATGGTCCAGTATAGTAGAGGGGTTATGTATGGTCCAGTATAGTAGAGAGGGGTTATGTATGGTCCAGTATAGTAGAGAGGGGTTATGTATGGTGTTATACAGTCCAGTATAGTAGAGAGGGGTTATGTATGGTCCAGTATAGTAGAGAGGGGTTATGTATGTCCAGTATAGTAGAGAGGGGTTATGTATGGTCCAGTATAGTAGAGAGGGGTTATGTATGGTCCAGTATAGTAGAGAGGGGTTATGTATGGTCCAGTATAGTAGAGAGGGGTTATGTATGGTGTTATATAGTCCAGTATAGTAGAGAGGGGTTATGTATTGTCCAGTATAGTAGAGAGGGGTTATGTATGGTCCAGTATAGTAGAGAGGGGTTATGTATGGTGTTATACAGTCCAGTATAGTAGAGAGGGGTTATGTATGGTCCAGTATAGTAGAGAGGGGTTATGTATGGTCCAGTATAGTAGAGAGGGGTTATGTATGGTGTTATATAGTCCAGTATAGTAGAGAGGGGTTATGTATGGTCCAGTATAGTGAGGAGGGGTTATGTATGGTCCAGTATAGTAGAGAGGGGTTATGTATGGTGTTATATAGTCCAGTATAGTAGAGAGGGGTTATGTATGGTCCAGTATAGTAGAGAGGGGTTATGTATGGTCCAGTATAGTAGGGGTTATGTATGGTCCAGTATAGTAGAGAGGGGTTATGTATGGTCCAGTATAGTAGAGAGGGGTTATGTATGGTGTTATACCGTCCAGTATAGTAGAGAGGGGTTATGTATGGTGTTATATAGTCCAGTATAGTAGAGAGGGGTTATGTATGGTCCAGTATAGTAGAGAGGGGTTATGTGGTCCAGTATAGTAGAGAGGGGTTATGTATGGTGTTATATAGTCCAGTATAGTAGAGAGGGGTTATGTATGGTCCAGTATAGTAGAGAGGGGTTATGTATGGTCCAGTATAGTAGAGGGGTTATGTATGGTCCAGTATAGTAGAGTATGGGTTATGTCCAGTCCAGTATAGTAGAGAGGGGTTATGTATGGTGTTATATAGTCCAGTATAGTAGAGAGGGGTTATGTATGGTCCAGTATAGTAGAGAGGGGTTATGTATGGTCAGTATAGTAGAGAGGGGTTATGTATGGTCCAGTATAGTAGAGAGGGGTTATGTATGGTCCAGTATAGTAGAGAGGGGTTATGTATGGTGTTATATAGTCCAGTATAGTAGAGAGGGGTTATGTATGGTCCAGTATAGTAGAGAGGGGTTATGTATGGTCCAGTATAGTAGAGAGGGGTTATGTATGGTCCAGTATAGTAGAGAGGGGTTATGTATGGTGTTATACCGTCCAGTATAGTAGAGAGGGGTTATGTATGGTCCAGTATAGTAGAGAGGGGTTATGTATGGTGTTATATAGTCCAGTATAGTAGAGAGGGGTTATGTATGGTCCAGTATAGTAGAGAGGGGTTATGTATGGGTTATCCAGTCCAGTATAGTAGAGAGGGGTTATGTATGGTGTTATGTATGGTCCAGTATAGTAGAGAGGGGTTATGTATGGTGTCCAGTCCAGTATAGTAGAGAGGGGTTATGTATGGTCCAGTATAGTGAGGAGGGGTTATGTATGGTCCAGTATAGTAGAGAGGGGTTATGTATGGTCCAGTATAGTAGAGAGGGGTTATGTATGGTCCAGTACAGTAGAGAGGGGTTATGTATGGTGTTATACAGTCCAGTATAGTAGAGAGGGTTATGTATGGTCCAGTATAGTAGAGAGGGGTTATGTATGGTCCAGTATAGTAGAGAGGGGTTATGTATGGTCCAGTATAGTAGAGAGGGGTTATGTATGGTGTTATATAGTCCAGTATAGTAGAGAGGGGTTATGTATGGTCCAGTATAGTAGAGAGGGGTTATGTATGGTCAGTATAGTAGAGAGGGGTTATGTATGGTCCAGTATAGTAGAGAGGGGTTATGTATGGTCCAGTATAGTAGAGAGGGGTTATGTATGGTCCAGTATAGTAGAGAGGGGTTATGTATGGTGTTATATAGTCAGTATAGTAGAGAGGGGTTATGTATGGTCCAGTATAGTAGAGAGGGGTTATGTATGGTCCAGTATAGTAGAGAGGGGTTATGTATGGTGGTCCAGTATAGTAGAGAGGGGTTATGTATGGTCCAGTATAGTAGAGAGGGGTTATGTATGGTCAGTATAGTAGAGAGGGGTTATGTATGGTCCAGTATAGTAGAGAGGGGTTATGTATGGTCCAGTATAGTAGAGAGGGGTTATGTATGGTGTTATATAGTCCAGTATAGTAGAGAGGGGTTATGTATGGTCCAGTATAGTAGAGAGGGGTTATGTATGGTCCAGTATAGTAGAGAGGGGTTATGTATGGTGTATAGTCAGAGAGGGGTTATGTATGTTCCAGTATAGTAGAGAGGGGTTATGTATGGTCCAGTATAGTAGAGATGGGTTATGTATGGTGTTATGGTCCAGTATAGTAGAGAGGGGTTATGTATGGTCCAGTATAGTAGAGAGGGGTTATGTATGGTCCAGTATAGTAGAGAGGGGTTATGTATGGTGTTATACCGTCCAGTATAGTAGAGAGGGGTTATGTATGGTGTTATATAGTCCAGTATAGTAGAGAGGGGTTATGTATGGTCCAGTATAGTAGAGAGGGGTTATGTATGGTGTCCAGTATAGTAGAGAGGGGTTATGTATGGTGTTATATAGTCCAGTATAGTAGAGAGGGGTTATAGTAGAGAGGGGTTATGTATGGTCCAGTATAGTAGAGAGGGGTTATGTATGGTGTTATACAGTCCAGTATAGTAGAGAGGGTTATGTATGGTCCAGTATAGTAGAGAGGGGTTATGTATGGTCCAGTATAGTAGAGAGGGGTTATGTATGGTGTTATACCGTCCAGTATAGTAGAGAGGGGTTATGTATGGTCCAGTATAGTAGAGAGGGGTTATGTATGGTCCAGTATAGTAGAGAGGGGTTATGTATGGTACCGTCCAGTATAGTAGAGAGGGGTTATGTATGGTGTTATATAGTCCAGTATAGTAGAGAGGGGTTATGTATGGTCCAGTATAGTAGAGAGGGTTATGTATGGTCCAGTATAGTAGAGAGGGGTTATGTATGGTCCAGTATAGTAGAGAGGGGTTATGTATGGTGTTATATAGTCCAGTATAGTAGAGAGGGGTTATGTATGGTCCAGTATAGTAGAGAGGGGTTATGTATGGTCCAGTATAGTAGAGAGGGGTTATGTATGGTCCAGTATAGTAGAGAGGGGTTATGTATGGTGTTATACCGTCCAGTATAGTAGAGGGGTTATGTATGGTGTTATATAGTCCAGTATAGTAGAGAGGGGTTATGTATGGTCCAGTATAGTAGAGAGGGGTATATGTATGGTCCAGTATAGTAGAGAGGGTTATGTATGGTCCAGTATAGTAGAGAGGGGTTATGAGGGGTTATGTATGGTCCAGTATAGTAGAGAGGGGTTATGTATGGTGTTATATAGTCCAGTATAGTAGAGAGGGGTTATGTATGGTGTTATACCGTCCAGTATAGTAGAGAGGGGTTATGTATGGTCCAGTATAGTAGAGAGAGGGGTTATGTATGGTCCAGTATAGTAGAGAGGGGTTATGTATGGTCCAGTATAGTAGAGAGGGGTTATGTATGGTCCAGTATAGTAGAGAGGGTTATGTATGGTGTATATATAGTCCAGTATAGTAGAGAGGGGTTATGTATGGTCCAGTATAGTAGAGAGGGGTTATGTATGGTGTTATATAGTCCAGTATAGTAGAGAGGGGTTATGTATGGTCCAGTATAGTAGAGAGGGGTTATGTATGGTCCAGTATAGTAGAGAGGGGTTATGTATGGTGTTATACAGTCCAGTATAGTAGAGAGGGGTTATGTATGGTCCAGGTAGAGAGGGGTTATATGGTCCAGTATAGTAGAGAGGGGTTATGTATGGTCCAGTATAGTAGAGGGTTATGTATGGTCCAGTATAGTAGAGAGGGGTTATGTATGGTCCAGTATAGTAGAGAGGGGTTATGTATGGTCCAGTATAGTAGAGAGGGGTTATGTATGGTCCAGTATAGTAGAGAGGGGTTATGTATGGTGTTATATAGTCCAGTATAGTAGAGAGGGGTTATGTATGGTCCAGTATAGTAGAGAGGGGTTATGTATGGGTTATATAGTCCAGTATAGTAGAGAGGGGTTATGTATGGTCCAGTATAGTAGAGAGGGGTTATGTATGGTGTTATACAGTCCAGTATAGTAGAGAGGGGTTATGTATGGTGTTATATAGTCAGTATAGTAGAGAGGGTTATGTATGGTCCAGTATAGTAGAGAGGGGTTATGTATGGTCCAGTATAGTAGAGAGGGGTTATGTATGGTGTTATATATTCCAGTATAGTAGAGAGGGGTTATGTATGGTGTTATACAGTCCAGTATAGTAGAGAGGGTTATGTATGGTCCAGTATAGTAGAGAGGGGTTATGTATGGTCCAGTATAGTAGAGAGGGTTATGTATGGTCCAGTATAGTAGAGAGGGGTTATGTATGGTGTTATACCGTCCAGTATAGTAGAGAGGGGTTATGTATGGTGTTATATAGTCCAGTATAGTAGAGAGGGGTTATGTATGGTCCAGTATAGTAGAGAGGGGTTATGTATGGTGGTCCAGTATAGTAGAGAGGGGTTATGTATGGTGTTAGTATAGTATAGAGAGGGGTTATGTATGGTCCAGTATAGTAGAGAGGGGTTATGTATGGTGTTATACAGTCCAGTATAGTAGAGAGGGGTTATGTATGGTCCAGTATAGTAGAGAGGGGTTATGTATGGTCCAGTATAGTAGAGAGGGGTTATGTATGGTCCAGTATAGTAGAGGGGTTATGTATGGTCCAGTATAGTAGAGAGGGGTTATGTATGGTCCAGTATAGTAGAGAGGGTTATGTATGGTCCAGTATAGTAGAGAGGGGTTATGTATGGTCCAGTATAGTAGAGAGGGGTTATGTATGGTGTTATATAGTCCAGTATAGTAGAGAGGGGTTATGTATGGTCCAGTATAGTAGAGAGGGGTTATGTATGGTGTTATACCGTCCAGTATAGTAGAGAGGGGTTATGTATGGTCCAGTATAGTGAGAGGGGTTATGTATGGGTTATACAGTATAGTAGAGAGGGGTTATGTATGGTGTTATATAGTCCAGTATAGTAGAGAGGGGTTATGTATGGTCCAGTATAGTAGAGAGGGGTTATGTATGGTGTTATATAGTCCAGTATAGTAGAGAGGGGTTATGTATGGTCAGTATAGTAGAGAGGGGTTATATATGGTGATATATAGTCCAGTATAGTAGAGAGGGGTTATGTATGGTCCAGTATAGTAGAGAGGGGTTATGTATGGTGTTATATAGTCCAGTATAGTAGAGGGGTTATGTATGGTCCAGTATAGTAGAGAGGGGTTATGTATGGTGTTATACCGTCCAGTATAGTAGAGAGGGGTTATGTATGGTGGTCCAGTATAGTAGAGAGGGGTTATGTATGGTCCAGTATAGTAGAGAGGGGTTATGTATGGTGTTATATGGTCCAGTATAGTAGAGAGGGGTTATGTATGGGTTATACCAGTCCATATAGTAGAGAGGGGTTATGTATGGTCCAGTATAGTAGAGAGGGGTTATGTATGTGGTCCAGTATAGTAGAGAGGGGTTATGTATGGTCCAGTATAGTAGAGGGGTTATGTATGGTCCAGTATAGTTATGTATGGTCCAGTATAGTAGAGGGTTATGTATGGTTCCAGTATAGTAGAGAGGGTTATGTATGGTGTTATACCGTCCAGTATAGTAGAGAGGGGTTATGTATGGTCCAGTATAGTAGAGAGGGTTATGTATGTGTCCAGTATAGTAGAGAGGGGTTATGTATGGTCCAGTATAGTAGAGGGGTTATGTATGGTCCAGTATAGTAGAGAGGGGTTATGTATCCAGTATAGTGTTATATGGTCCAGTATAGTAGAGAGGGGTTATGGGTCCAGTATAGTAGAGAGGGGTTATGTATGGTCCAGTATAGTAGAGAGGGGTTATGTATGGTGTTATATGGTCCAGTATAGTAGAGAGGGGTTATGTATGGTCCAGTATAGTAGAGAGGGGTTATGTATGGTGTTATATAGTCCAGTATAGTAGAGAGGGGTTATGTATGGTCCAGTATAGTAGAGAGGGGTTATATATGGTGTTATACCGTCCAGTATAGTAGAGAGGGGAGTTATGTATGGTCCAGTATAGTAGAGAGGGGTTATGTATGGTGTTATATAGTCCAGTATAGTAGAGAGGGGTTATGTATGGTCCAGTATAGTAGAGAGGGGATATGTATGGTGTTATAGTTCAGTATAGTAGAGAGGGGTTATGTATGGTCCAGTATAGTAGAGAGGGGTTATGTATGGTCCAGTATAGTAGAGAGGGGTTATGTATGGTCCAGTATAGTAGAGAGGGGTTATGTATGGTGTTATACAGTCCAGTATAGCAGAGAGGGTTATGTATTGTCCAGTATAGTAGAGAGGGGTTATGTATGGTGTTATACCGTCCAGTATAGTAGAGAGGGGTTATGTATGGTCCAGCATAGTAGAGAGGGGTTATGTATGGTCCAGTATAGCAGAGAGGGGTTATGTATGGTCCAGTATAGTAGAGAGGGGTTATGTATGGTCCAGTATAGTAGAGAGGGGTTATGTATGGTGTTATACAGTCCAGTATAGTAGAGAGGGGTTATGTATGGTCCAGTATAGTAGAGAGGGGTTATGTATGGTCCAGTATAGTAGAGAGGAGTTATGTATGGTCCAGTATAGTAGAGAGGGGTTATGTATGGTGTTATACAGTCCAGTATAGTAGAGAGGGTTATGTATGGTCCAGTATAGTAGAGAGGGGTTATGTATGGTGTTATATAGTCCAGTATAGTAGAGAGGGGTTATGTATGGTGTTATATAGTCCAGTTAGTATGTAATCAGACCTGATATATATATATATATATATGTGCTGGCTGTTAGGATGTAATCCGACCTGATATATACAGTGGGGCAAAAAAGTATTTAGTCAGTCACCAATTGTGCAAGTTCTCCCACTTAAAAAGATGAGAGAGGCCTGTAATTTTCATCATAGGTACACTTCAACTATGACAGGCAAAATGAGGAAAAAAAATCCAGAAAATCACATTGTAGGATTTTTTATGAATTTATTTGCAAATTATGGTGGAAAATAATTATTTGGTTACTTACAAACAAGCAAGATTTCTGGCTCTCACAGACCTGTAACTTCTTCTTTAAGAGGCTCCTCTGTCCTCCACTCGTTACCTGTATTAATGGCACCTGTTTGAACTTGTTATCAGTATAAAATACACCTGTCCACAACCTCAAACAGCCACTATGGCCAAGACCAAAGAGCTGTCAAAGGACGCCAGAAGCAAAATTGTAGACCTGCACCAGGTTGGGAAGACTGAATCTGAATGACCTGCAGAGAGCTGGGACCAAAGTAACAAAGCCTACCATCAGTAACACACTATGCCGCCAGGGACTCAAATCCTGCAGTGCCAGATGTGTCCCCCTACTTAAGCCAGTACATGTCCAGGCACGTCTGAAGTTTGCTAGAGAGCATTTGGATGATCCAGAGGAAGATTGGGAGAATTTCATATGGTCAGATGAAACCAAAATATAACTTTTTGGTAAAAACTCAACTCGTCGTGTTTGGAGGACAAAGAATGCTGAGTTGCATCCAAAGAACACCATACCTACTGTTAAGCATGGGGGTGGAAACATCATGCTTTGGGGCTGTTTTTCTGCAAAGGGACCAGGACGACTGATCCGTGTAAAGGAAAGAATGAATGGGGCCATGTATCGTGAGATTTTGAGTGAAAACCTCCTTCCATCAGCAAGGGCATTGAAGATGAAACGTGGCTGGGTCTTTCAGCATGACAATGATCCCAAACACACTGCCCGGGCAACGAAGGAGTGGCTTTGTTAGAAGCATTTCAAGGTCCTGGAGTGGCCTAGCCAGTCTCCAGATCTCAACCCCATAGAACATCTTTGGAGGGAGTTGAAAGTCCGTGTTGCCCAGCAACAGCCCAAAAACATCGCTGCTCTAGAGGAGATCTGCATGGAGGAATGGTCCAAAATACCAGCAACAGTGTGTGAAAACCTTGTGAAGTTTTACAGAAAATGTTTGACCTCTGTCATTGCCAACAAAGGGTATATAACCAAGTATTGAGATACACTTTTGTTATTGACCAAATACTTATTTTCCACCATAATTTGCAAATAAATTCATTAAAAATCCTACAATGTAATTTTCTAGATTTTTTTTCTCATTTTGTCTGTCATAGTTGATGTGTACCTATGGTGAAAATTACAGGCCTCTCTCATCTTTTTAAGTGGGAGAACTTGCACAATAGGTGGCTGACTAAATACTTTTTGCCCCACTGTGTGTATATATTTCTATAATATACTGGCTGTTAGGATGTAATCAGACCTGATATATATATATATATATATATATATATATATATATATATATATATACGGGCTGTTAGGATGTAATCAAACCTTATTTAAACTGGCTGTTAGGATGTAATCAGACCTGATATATATATATATACTGTATATATACTGGCTGTTAGGATGTAATCAGACCTGATATATATATACTGTATATATACTGGCTGTTAGGATGTAATCAGACCTGATATATATATATATATACTGTATATATACTGGCTGTTAGGATGTAATCAGACCTGATATATATATATACTGTATATATACTGGCTGTTAGGATGTAATCAGACCTGATATATATATATATATATATACTGTATATATACTGGCTGTTAGGATGTAATCAGACCTGATATATATATATACTGTATATATACTGGCTGTTAGGATGTAATCAGACCTGATATATATATATACTGTATATATACTGGCTGTTAGGATGTAATCAGACCTGATATATATATATACTGTATATATACTGGCTGTTAGGATGTAATCAGACCTGATATATATATATATATACTGTATATATACTGGCTGTTAGGATGTAATCAGACCTGATATATATATATACTGTATATATACTGGCTGTTAGGATGTAATCAGACCTGATATATATATATACTGTATATATACTGGCTGTTAGGATGTAATCAGACCTGATATATATATATATATACTGTATATATACTGGCTGTTAGGATGTAATCAGACCTGATATACAGTGTTCAGACCACTTCGCTTTTTCCACATTTTGTTACGTTACAGCCATATTCTGAAATGTTTTAAATACACATGTTTCCTCATCGATCTACACACAATACAATAAGTATAAACAGGTTTTTAGAAACTTTTGCAAATGTATGAAAAACAGAAAATACCTTTCTTATGTAAATATTTGGTCCCTTTGCTATGCGACTGTAAATTGAGCTCAGGTGCATCCTGTTTCCATTGATCATCCTTGAGATGTTTCTACAACTTGATTGGAGTCCACCTGTGGTAAATTAAATTGATTGTGGTAAATAAAAAGGACAATATATATTGGTCATATCGGTCATGGCTCCCGAGTGGCGCACAATGGGATTGCCTTGCAGTTCTCCAGCTGTATCCACTGAAAGCGCACGAGGTTCAAGGCACAAGGGCAGGGGGCACGGGATGGGCCGCAGAGCCGCGCACAGAAGACAGACCTAGCCCATGGGGAAGGGTGGAGGGAAGGGAGGTGTTGGATCCCCACCCCACCACACTGGGTAGCACAGAGCAACGCAATGATAATAATGTCTAGGAAAACGTTCCCGCTGTTCTGTTCTTAGTGCCAATCTGTAAATTCAAACTAAAACAATGATGGCATCTTTATGCTTTCGTAAATAAAATAATGATAAAAATGCCGATGTTTATTTAGTTATGGATCAATAACAAATTACTTTTGTGAATAAATATCACTGAATTACAGAAATCTCCTCCAATCCTCTATATGTAATTATTGGCGGAGAGTCACGTCATATTTTTCGATATACTCTGTAGGCGACATGAGTCTCACTAGTGTTGAGTAATGTGCTGTTAAAAGTGGTGTAGTTTTATTTATTGAAATTTGAATTGAAGTATCAGAATTCTTTAAATAGCCAGTACTGTACTTCCGACCGTCACGATGTACAGCGCCATATTTTCCGTTCAATCCTAACGGAAACCACAGAGGCTCTTTTTTTTTTTTGGAATAGAAACACCATAATATTAATCAAATTAATTAAGTACCAATCAAAAGTTTGGACACACCTACACATTACAGGGTTTTTGGTTTTATTTTTACTATACTACTACATTGTAGAATAATAGCGAGGATATCACAACTATGAAACAACACACCTGGAATCAGTTCAGAACAAATTCTTATTTACAAGGACAGCCTACACCTTCCTCCCCGTCGAGGAACTGAACCTCGGTCTCACACGTGCCTGCATTCTCTAGTACAGCCACTTTTGAAGGCTATCAAATTCTTCTCAAAAATGCCCTCTGGTGGTCAAACTAGCACTAATGGAACCAGTAGTTCACACTTACAGTAAATATGTGCCATATATAACGTAGGTACATGACGTAATGACTCCATACCTATATAACGTAGGTACAGGACGTAATGACTCCATATAAGATGTGGCGCTACATGTGCAACACAGCATTCCTAACCTGGCCCACAATGTCTGCTGTGTGGATCGAGCAGTCAACAAGTCCAGCAGTCATTTGAAAGAGTAACAACATTTCAGCGAGACAACTCAAAGGTGAAATCCATTAAATCCAAGATAATGGAATTCATTGCCCTTGATAATCAACCGTTCTCTGTCGTGAATGATGTTGGCTTTCGCCGACTGGTCGAGCACCGGTACACACTACCAAGTGTGATGTTTTTCAGATGTTGCCCTACCAGAGTTACACATTAATAGCGTCACTGCTATTAGCTTCATGACATACTATGGAATGGTGTTTGCGTGTCAAAAGATACACGTCAAATAACACTATTTGTGTGTGTGTAACCTTTATTTAACAAGTCAGTTAAGAACACATTTTTACAATGACGGCTTGCACCGGACGACACTGGGGCAATTGTGGGCTGCCCTATGGGACTCCCAATCACGGTCAGATGTGATTCAGATGCCTTAGACTGCTCGGGAGCCCTAATATTTTTCCCCCAACACCACTTTCAATCAATTTGTTTAGCAGAACCTCATGCCAAATTGAGTCACACATTTCTTTTAAATCAACAAACATGAGGAGACTTTGCCTTTGTTTTGGTTTGTTTGTGTGTTTGTTTGTCAATTAGGGTGTGCAGGGTGAATACGTGGTCTGTCGTAAGGTAATCTGGTTGGTACATTGTTTTCACTGAGAAAATGAACTAGTCTGCTGTTAATGACAATGCAGAGGATTTTCCAAAAGTTTCTTTTGACACATATCCCACGGTAGTTATTGGGTTCAAATTTGTCTCCACATTTGTGGATTCGGGTTGTCCTTGGTTTCATGAGAAGATGAGAGCTGAGGATGATAAAGAGTATAGCCAATTAGAATTAGTGGTCTTTATATTTTTTTATTTCATCATCAACACATGCTTTAAAAAATCAAAATCCAATCAAATTTTTATTTGTTTTGTTTGTACTTTGCTATAGAGCCAAAAAGAAGTGGTTTACCCACACATCTCTGTTTCGATGGATAACTCTCTCTCTCCCTCCCTCCAGCACTCCCTCTGTCCTGCTTCTCCTCTCCAATGGCATTCTCTCCATCTGCTGGGATTTCCAAGGCTAACTCCCTATTGGATCTGTCCTCTAGCAGGTAACAACAAGCTACGTCCCTATTGGATCTGTCCTCTAGCAGGTAACATCAAGCTAACCCCAGATTGGATCTGTCCTCTAGAAGGTAACAACAAGCTAAGTCCCTATTGGATCTGTCCTCTAGCAGGTAACATCAAGCTAAGTCCCTATTGGATCTGTCCTCTAGAAGGTAACAACAAGCTAAGTCCCTATTGGATCTGTCCTCTAGAAGGTAACAACAAGCTAACTCCCTATTGGATCTGTCCTCTAGAAGGTAACAACAAGCTAAGTCCCTATTGGATCTGTCCTCTAGCAGGTAACATCAAGCTAAGTCCCTATTGGATCTGTCCTCTAGCAGGTAACATCAAGCTAAGTCCCTATTGGATCTGTCCTCAGGCAGGTAACATCAAGCTAAGTCCCTATTGGATCTGTCCTCAGGCAGGTAACATCAAGCTAAGTCCCTATTGCATCTGTCCTCTAGCAGGTAACAACAAGCTAAGTCCCTATTGGATCTGTCCTCTAGCAGGTAACATCAAGCTAAGTCCCTATTGGATCTGTCCTCTAGCAGGTAACATCAAGCTAAGTCCCTATTGGATCTGTCCTCTAGCAGGTAACATCAAGCTAAGTCCCTATTGGATCTGTCCTCTAGCAGGTAACATCAAGCTAAGTCCCTATTGGATCTGTCCTCTAGCAGGTAACATCAAGCTAGGTGTGTGTGTGTGTGTGTACAAACATGCGCACGCGCGCCAGGGTTAGCACTGGCGGTAAAAAAATTGAAAAGCGCAAAAAACATTTGTCCACACCTCACCACACACCACCACACCACACCACTCACCTCACCACACACCACACCACACCACACACCACCACACCACTCACCACACCACACCACTCACCACACCACACCACTCACCTCACCACACCACACACCACTCACCACACCACACCACTCACCACACCTCACCACACCACTCACCTCACCACACCACACACCACACCACACCACTCACCACACCACTCACCACACCACACCACACCACTCACCACAACACACACCACACCACTCACCACACCACACCACACCACTCACCACAACACACCACACACCACACCACACCACACCACTCACCACACACCACACCACACCACTCACCACTCACCACACACCACTCACCACTCACCACACCACACCACTCACCACACCACACACCACTCACCTCACCACACCACACACCACACCACTCACCACACCACTCACCACACCACACACCACTCACCTCACCTCACCACACCACACACCACTCACCTCACCTCACCACACCACTCACCACACCACTCACCTCACCATACCACTCACCACACCACTCACCACACACCACACACCACTCACCACCACACACCACACCACCACACCACTCACCACACCACTCACCTCACCACACCACTCACCACACCACACCACTCACCTCACCACACCACACCACTCACCTCACCACACCACACCACTCACCTCACCACACCACTCACCACACCACACCACAACACACCACACACCACACCACCACACACACCACACACCACACCACTCACCACACCACACACCACTCACCACACCACTCACCACACCACACCACTCACCACACACCACACCACAACACACCACTCACCACACCACACACCACACCACCACACCACAACACAACACAACACAACACCACACACCACACCACACCACACACACCACACCAAAACACACACAACACCACAACACACACCACACCACACCACACACACCACCACACACAACAACACACCACACCACAACACACACCACAAGACACACACACAACAGACACACACACACACACACACACACACACACACACAACACAGACACACACAACAGACACACACACACACACACCACAATGTTTTTTAATTTATGGATAGCCAGGGGCACTCCAACACAACAGACATAATTTACAAAAGATGCCTTTGTGTTTAGTGAGTCCGACAGATCAGAGGCAGTAGGGATGACCAGAGATGTTTTCTTGATTAGTGTGTGAATTGGACCATTTTCCTGTCAAAATGTAATGAGTACTGTTGGGTGTCAGGGACAATGTATGGAGTAAAAAGTACATTATTTGTTTATTGAGGAATGTAGTGAGGTAAAAGTATAAATAGTAAAGTAAAGATAACCCCAAAAACGACTTAAGTACTTTACACCACTGCATGTTATGAACCCGGCATGAGGCTGTGTGTCTGTTTGGCAGTTTCCTCATTCCTCTTCTGAAACTAATGAAGGGAGATCAGGTTAGTGGGGCTCTCTGTGCAGCAGTGAGTTGGACCAGCAGACACTGCAGCCCCAGAGCTCTGAGATGACCGAGGGAGGGGCAATATGCAGCGGTGGAAATAGTACCCAATTGTCATACTTGATTAAAAGGAAAGATGCCTTAGTAGAAAATGACTCAAGTTAAAGTGAAAGTCACCCAGTAAAATACTACTTGAGTAAAAGTATTTTGTTTAAAAAAAAATACAAACTTTATTTAACTGGACAAGTCAGTTAAGAACAAATTCTTATTTACAATGCCGGCCTACCCGGCCAAACCCGGACGAAGCTGGGCCAATTGTGCCACTTATGCTTAAGTATCAAAGGTAACAGTAGAATGTATATAATTACTTCTATTAGGCAATCCAAACAGTAGGGATAACCAGGGATGTTTTCTGTTTAGTGAGTCCTCCAGATCAGAGGGATAACCAGGGATGTTCTCTGTTTAGTGAGTCCTCCAGATCAGAGGCAGTAGGGATGACCAGGGATGTTCTCTGTTTAGTGAGTCCTCCAGATCAGAGGCAGTAGGGGTGACCAGGGATGTTCTCTGTTTAGTGAGTCCTCCAGATCAGAGGCAGTAGGGATGACCAGGGATGTTCTCTGTTTAGTGAGTCCTCCAGATCAGAGGCAGTAGGGATGACCAGGGATGTTCTCTGTTTAGTGAGTCCTCCAGATCAGAGGCAGTAGGGATGACCAGGGATGTTCTCTTGATAGGAGAATTGGACCATTTTCCTGTCCTGTTAAGCATTCCAAATGTAGTGAGTGAGTAAGTGAGTGTAATGAGTACTGAGGCGAAAGTACAGATACCCCCCCCCAAATGACCTAAGTAGTGCTTTAAAGTATTTTAACTTTACACCAACTGGTTGAAATTGCTAAGTTTCTCACAGAAACAATAAAGGTAATATGAAATCATAATGCACTGTAATATTCCTCTCTGCCTCTCTCTGCCTCTCTTCTGCCTCTCTCTGCCTCTCTCTGCCTCTCTCTGCCTCTCTTCTGCCTCTCTTCTGCCTCTCTTCTGCCTCTCTCTGCCTCTCTTCTGCCTCTCTCTGCCTCTCTTCTGCCTCTCTTCTGCCTCTCTTCTGCCCTCTTCTGCCCTCTCTTCTGCCCTCTCTTCTGCCTTTCTCTGCCTCTCTTCTGCCTCTCTCTGCCTCTCTCTGCCTCTCTTCTGCCTCTATTCTGCCTCTCTTCTGCCTCTCTTCTGCCTCTCTCTGCCTCTCCTCTGCCCTCTCTTCTGCCTTTCTCTGCCTCTTTTCTGCCTCTCTCTGCCTCTCTTCTGCCTTTCTCTGCCTCTCTTCTGCCTTTCTCTGCCTCTCTTCTGTCTCTCTTCTGTCTCTCTTCTGTCTCTCTTCTGCCTCTCTTCTGCCTCTCTTCTGCCTCTCTTCTGCCTCTCTTCTGTCTCTCTTCTGTCTCTCTTCTGCCTCTCTCTGCCTCTCTTCTGCCTCTCTCTGCCTCTCTTCTGCCTCTCTCTCTGCCTCTCTTCTGTCTCTCTTCTGTCTCTCTCTGCCTCTCTTCTGTCTCTCTTCTGCCTCTCTCTGCCTCTCTTCTGTCTCTCTTCTGCCTCTCTCTGCCTCTCTTCTGTCTCTCTCTGCCTTTCTCTGCCTCTCTTCTGCCTCTCTCTGCCTCTCTTCTGTCTCTCTTCTGCCTCTCTCTGCCTCTCTTCTGTCTCTCTTCTGCCTCTCTTCTGCCTCTCTTCTGTCTCTCTCTGCCTCTCTTCTGCCTCTCTTCTGCCTCTCTTCTGTCTCTCTTCTGCCTCTCTTCTGTCTCTCTTCTGTCTCTCTTCTGCCTCTCTTCTGTCTCTCTTCTGTCTCTCTTCTTTCTCTCTTCTGCCAGACTGGGCTCTGCTTTTTCTGAAATCAATGTGAAATCAAATCTATCGCTCTTTTTCTCTCTCTCTCTCTCCCTCTCTTGCGCTCTTTCTCCTACTCCCTCTCCAGTTCTAACTCCTCCTCCACCACCTCCCTGGCCAGTAACTCTCCCAAGACGTGCTCTTGTGATTGGTCCGTTCCCCAGTCCACCAGGCTGAAGTACAGACAACAGTTTAACAGTCTGGACAAGCTGATGAGTGGATACCTCTCTGGTGAGTTACAACTACCTGTCTCGTCTCTCTTCTATCTCGCTCTTCTCTCTCGCTCTTCTCTCTCGCTCTTCTCTCTCGCTCTTCTCTCTCGCCCTTCTCTCTCGCTCTTCTCTCGCTCTTCTCTCTCGCTCTTCTCTCTCGCCCTTCTCTCTCGCTCTTCTCTCTCGCTCTTCTCTCTGCGCTCTTCTTCTGTCTCTTCTCTCTTTCTTCTTCGCTTTCTCTTCTTCTTTTCTCTCTGCCTTCTTCTGAATCTCTCTTCTGTCTCTCTTCTCATTTTTATCTCTTTATCTCTCTTCTGCCTTTTCTGCCTCTTTAATCCGATATTTTAATCTCGCTCTTCCTCGCTCTTCTCCCCTCGCTCTTCTGTCTCTCTTCTGTCTCATTCTCTGTCTCTCTCTCGCCTTCTCCTCGCAAATTTCATCTTCTGTCCTTCTTCTCTTCTTTCTCTCGCTTCTCCCCTCGCTCAAACAGATATCTGGGCTCTGCTTTTTCTGAAATCAATATATGTAAACCAAATCTATCTTCTCCCTCTTTTCTCTCTCCCCTCGCTCTTCTCGCTCTTCTCTCTCGCTCTTCTCTCTCCTATTTTCTTCTCTCGCTCTTCTCTCTCGCTCTTCTCTCTCGCTCTTCTCTCTCGCTCTTCTATCTCGCTCTTCTCTCGCTCTTCTCTCGCTCTTCTCTCTCGCTCTTCTCTCGCACTTCTCTCTCGCTCTTCTCTCTCGCTCTTCTCTCTGCCCTTCTCTCAGCTCTTCTCTCTCGGACAAGCTGCTCTTCTCTCTGCTCTTCTCCTCGCTCTTCTCCTCGCTCTTCTCCCTCGCTCTTCTCTCGCTCTTCTCCTCGCTCTTCTCTCTCGCTCTTCTCTCTCGCTCTTCTCCTCGCTCTTCTCTCTCGCTCTTCTCCCTCGCTCTTCTCTCTCGCTCTTCTCTCTTCTATTTCTCCTCGCTCTTCTCCCCTCGCTCTTCTCCCTCGCTCTTCTCCTCGCTCTTCTCCTCGCTCTTCTCCCTCGCTCTTCTCCTCGCTCTTCTCTCTCGCTCTTCTCCTCGCTTTTCTCTCTCGCTCTTCTCTCGCTCTTCTCTCTCGCTCTTCCCCTCGCTCTTCTCCTCGCTCTTCTCTCTCGCTCTTCTCCCTCGCTTCTTCTCTCTCCCTCGCTCTTCTCCTCGCTCTTCTCCCTCGCTCTTCTCCTCGCTCTTCTCTTCTCGCTCTTCTCCTCGCTCTTCTCTCTCGCTCTTCTCCCTCGCTCTTCTCCCTCTATCTTCGCTTCTCTCTCGCTTTCTTCTCCTCGCTCTTCTCCTCGCTCTTCGCTTTTTCTCGCTCGCTCTTCGCTCTCGCTCTTCTCTCTCGCTCTTCTCCTCGCTCTTCTCTCTCGCTTTCTTCTCCCTCGCTCTTCTCCCTCGCTCTTCTCCTCGCTCTTCTCCTCGCTCTTCTCTCCTCGCTCTTCTCCCTCGCTCTTCTCCCTCGCTCTTCTCTCTCGCTCTTCTCCTCGCTCTTCTTCTCTCGCTCTCTCCCTCTCTTCTCTCGCTCTTCTCTCTCGCTCTTCTCCTCGCTCTTCTCCTCGCTCTTTCTCCCCGCTCTTCTCTCGCTCTTCCTCCTCGCTCTTCTCTCTCTCGCTATCTTCTCCTCGGCTCTTCTCCTCGCTCTTCTTCTTTCTTTTCTCTCGCTCTTCTTCTCCTCGCTCTTCTCTCTCGCTCTTCTCCCTCGCTCTTCTCTCTCGCTCTTCTCCCTCGCTCTTCTCTCTCGCTCTTCTCCTCGCTTCTTCGCTCTTCTTCTTCTCTTCTCTCTCGCTCTTCTCTCTCGCTCTTCTCTCGCTCTTCTCTCTCGCTCTTCTCTCTCGCTCTTCTCCTCGCTCTTCTCCTCGCTCTTCTCTCTCGCTCTTCTCCTCGCTCTTCTCTCTCGCTCTTCTCCTCGCTCTTCTCTCTCGCTCTTTCTCCTCGCTCTTCTCTCTCGCTCTTCTCCCTCGCTCTTCTCTCGCTCTTCTCTCTCGCTCTTCTCTCTCGCTATTTTTTTTCTTGCTCTCTTTTCTCTCTACTCTTTCTACTCTCGTTTCTCTCTTTCTCTTCTTTGTCTTCTCTCTCGTTTCTCTCTTTTCTCTTCTTTCTCTTCTCTCTTCTCTCTCTCTCTCTTATTTCTTCACTCTGCTCTCTCGTTTCTCTCTCCTCTCTCTTCTCTTGTTCTTCTCTCCTCTCTCTCTCGTCTCTTTCTCTTCTCTCTCCAAGCTGATGAGTGGTTACAACTAATGTTCCTGACCCCTCGACCACTAACCGTACCTGATGTAACTTGTTTATTAACTTGTCTTCTAAGAGATGCTGAATCTCTAGTTGATGGTTGGAGAACGAGCTTCCTTCTCTTTGCACTTACAGAACCCGACCATTCTTGGCCCTGTCGGTTATACACTGAACGTCTGCTTGAAAGAGCCGCTAACCTAGCTAAGCCTCTACCGTTAGCCGTCAAGCTAACGCAGATAGTCCCAGATGAGTTTCCCGATGGAGGCCTCTTTGTCTGGAGAAGTGAATGAATGGTTCCAGAGCTGTATGAGCTGTATGAGCTGTAGGAGCTGTAGGAGCTGTAGGAGCTGTAGGAGCTGTATGAGCTGTATCTACTACGCTTTGATTCAGATCAAAACTGGATCCCTCAGAGATCCAATGCGGCTGATGATTATAGTCTTGACGTCTATTCATGCAACAAACAGTACTGATCTTACAAAAATAAAATTATATATATTGAATCATTAAAATGTAAGAACATTTCAGGAAACTGCCTACGTATTATATTTGCACATAGCTAGTTCAATATAGTACCAGGCTACAGTATATTAGTAAAACCTATCAAAGCACATCACACTGTAGCACTTTCTTTATTTTGATCACGCAGATCTTCCATGTTGTATCTATACTTTTCAAGTTACAGTATTTCCTTTATAACACTTTTTAATGACATCACAAAATAACAACCCAAATGACATTAGTGTTCATCACTGACCATTCCACACGTTCCTAGAAATATTATTCCAGTATTCGCTTTAGAATGTGTTAAGTGTGTTGTTGTTGTAGTTGTGGTCAGAAGCTATAATCTGTAGTTGTGTTGTTGTGGTCAGTACTTTTGGTCAGTGACCTTGTTTCTCGTTCAGATGAGGTCTGTGACCTTGTTTCTCGTTCAGATCAGGTCTGTGACCTTGTTTCTGGTTCAGGTCAGGTCTATAGTTAGTATCTTAGTTTGTAATACGTTGTTGTGTTGTGTTTCTCAGGCCCTCAGGTGAGGAATGCCCTCACTGCCTCCAACCTGACCCAGACACAGCTAGCTACCATCTGGTGAGTTTGTGAGAGGCTGTCTGTCTCTGTGTGTGTTCGTCTTTCTGAATGTGTGTATTTTATTGGTGTGGGTGCAGGACCCTGGCTGACGTGGATAAGGACGGTCAGCTGAGAGCTGAGGAGTTTATTCTGGCCATGCACCTGGTAGACATGGTTACGACAGGATGTCCGCTACCCCTCACCCTGCCCTCAGACCTGGTACCCCCCTGTCTTAGGTAACACACACACAGACACACACGTGCTCACACTATCTCTCTGATTGGTGTTTTGAATGAAGTCTTTCAGCGTTGTTTCAGGTTTAAATATTTTTTCTCTGTCTTCTGTAGAGATAGCAGGCCAGTAGAGATGTTGAATGGAACTGGGCCCTATCACTCCACTGGCCTGATAGACGGGACAGCAGAGCTTGAACCTGCACACAAGAACAAGAACAATGGTACATAACCTTATCCATAACCCTAACATAACCCTAACATAACCATGACCCTAACATAACCTTATCCATAACCCTAACATAACCATGACCCTAACATAACATAAATAATAAACCCATAATGATAACCCTAACCCTAACATAACCATGACCCTAACATAACATAACATAATAAACCCTAACATAACCATGACCCTAACATAACATAACCATAACCCTAACATAACCGTAACATAACCATAACCCTAACAAAACCATAACCCTAACATAACCATGACCCTAACATAACATAACCCTAACATAACTATAACATAACCCTAACATAACATAACCCTAACATAACCATGACCCTAACATAACATAACCATAACCCTAACATAACCGTAACATAACCATAACCCTAACATAACCATAACCCTAACCTAACATAACCCTAACATAACATAACCCTAACATAACCATAACCCTAACCCTAACATAACCGTGACCCAAACATAACATAACCCTACCGTAACCATAACCCTAACATAACCATAACCCTAACATAACCATAACCCTAACATAACCATAACATAACCATAACCCTATCATAACCATAACCCTAACATAACCATAACATAATCCTAACATAATCCTAACATAACCCTACCATAACATAACCCTAACATAACTATAACATAACCATAACCCTAACATAACCCTAACATACCATAACCATAACCCTATCATAACCATAACCCTAACATAACCATAACATAATCCTAATATAACCCTACCATAACATAACCCTAACATAACCATAACATAACCCTAACATAACCATAACCCTAACATAACCATAACCTAACATAACCATGACCCAAACATAACATAACCCTACCGTAACCCTAACATAACCATAACCCTAACATAACCATAACCTAACATAACCATAACATAACCCTAACATAACATAACCCTAAGATAACATAACCCTAACATACCATAACCCTAACATAACCATAACCCTAACATAATCCTAACATAACCCTAACATAACCATACCATAACCCTAACATAACCATAACCATAACCCTAACATAACCATACCATAACCCTAACATAACCATAACCATAACCTAACATAACCATAACATAATCCTAACATAACCATAACCCTAATCCTAACATAACCCTGACATAACCATAACCCTAACATAACCCTGATCCTAACATAACCATAGCATAACCATAGCATAACCATAACATAACCCTAACATAACCCTAACATAACCATAACCCTAACATAACCCTGACATAACCCTAATCCTAACATAACCCTAACCCTAACATACGATAACATAACCCTAACATAACCCTAACCATAACCCTAACATAACCGTAACATAACCATAACATATCATAACCCTAACATAACCATGACCATAACATAACCGTAACATAACCCTAACCCTAACTTAACCATAACCCTAACTTAACCATAACCCTAACATAACCCTAATCCTAACATAACCATAACCCTAACATAACCCTAACATAACCCTAACATAACCCTAACATAACCCTAACATAACCCTAACATAACCCTAACATAACCATAACCTAATCCTAACATAACCATAACCCTAACATAACCCTAACATAACCCTAACATAACCATAACATAATCCTAACATAACCATAGCATAACCCTAACATAACCCTAACATAACCATAACATAACCATAACCCTAATCCTAACATAACCCTAACATAACCATAACCCGAACATAACATAACCCTAACATAACCCTAATCCTAACATAACCCTAACATAACTATAACCCTAACATAACCATAACATATCCATAACCCTAACATAACCCTGACATAACCATAACCCTAACATAACCATAACATAACCATAACATATCCATAACCCTAACATAACCATGACCATAACATAACCGTAACATAACCCTAACATAACCATAACCCTAACATAACCATAACCCTAATCCTAACATAACCATAGCATAACCCTAACATAACTATAACCCTAACATAACTATAACCCTAACATAACCCTAACATAACTATAACCCTAACATAACCCTAACCTAAACCTAACCTAACCCTAACCTAACCATAACATAACCCTAACATAACCTGTCACGCCCTGGTCTTAGTATTTTGTGTTTATATATTTATTTGGTCAGGCCAGGGTGTGACATGGGGTTATTTTGTGTTGTGTTTTGGTATTGGGGTTTTAGTAGGTATTGGGATTGTGGCTGAGTAGGGGTGTCTAGCATAGTCTATGGCTGCCTGAGGCGGTTCTCAATCAGAGTCAGGTGATTATCGTTGTCTCTGATTGGGAGCCATATTTAGGCAGCCATATTCTGTGAGTGTTTTCGTGGGTGATTGTTCCTGTCTTAGTGTTTTGTATTTTCACCAGATAGGGCTGTTTCGGTTTTCATTATTTCATTTCGTTAGTTTTGTAGTTTCTGTATGTATAGGTTTTCCTTCATTAAAATATATCATGAATCAACATCACGCTGCATTTTGGTCCGATCCTTGTTCTACCTCTTCGTCAGAGGAGGAGATAGAAGAGAGCCGTTACATAACCCTAACCCTAACATAACCACAACCCTAACATAACCAGAACCCTAACATAACCAGAACCCTAACATAACCAGAACCCTAACCTAACCCTAACCTAACCCTAACATAACATAACCCTAACCTAACCATAACCCTGGCATAACCATAACCCTAACTATATTATGAGGGGTTATAGGTCGTTACAAGAGGAGACTGTCTCTCTTACCCCTTCAATGAGGCTGACTTTATGTACTCTCTCCTTCTGTCTCCCCCTGATCTCCTCTCCCCTTCTCTCCTCTCCTCTCCTCTCCTATCCCTCCTCCTCTCCCGTCCCTCCTCCTCCCCCTCTCACCTCCTTCTTACTCTCTCCTCCCTCCTCCTCCCCTCTCCTCTCCCTTCCCTCCTACTCTCCTCTCCCCTCCACGCACCCCTCCCCTCCCCTCCCTCCTCCTCCCCTCTCCTCACCTCCTCCTCCTCCTCTCTGCCTCCCTCCCCCTCCCCTCTCCTCTCCCCTGCCTCCCTCCTCCCCTCTCCTCTCCCCCCCTCCTCCTCCCCCTCCCTCCCATCCCTCCTCCTCTCCCCTCCCTCCCGTCCCTCCTCCCTCCCCCTCTCCCTCCTACTCTCTCCTCCCTCCTCCTCCCCTCTCCTCTCCCTTCCCTCCTCCTCTCCCCTCCCACCTCCCTCCCTTCCTCCTCCACTCTCGCTCCCATCCCCCCTCCCTTCCCTCCACTCTCCCTCCCATCCCCCTCTCCCCTCCCCTCCCATCCCTCCTACTCTCCTCTCCCCTCCCTCCTCCTCTCCCCTCCCTCCTCCTCTCCCCTCCCTCCTCCTCCCCCCGCTCACCTCCTTCCTCTCACCCCTACCCTCCCCTCTCCTCTCCCCTCCCTCCTACTCTCCCTCCCCTCCACGCACCCTCTCCTCTCCCCTCCCTCCTCCTCCCCTCTCCTCTGCCCTCCCTCCCCCTCCTCTCCCTCCCTCCTCCCCCTCTCTCTCTCCCCTCCTCCTCCCCTCTCCTCTCCCTCCCTCCTCCTCCCCCCTCTCCTCTCCCTCTCTCCTCTCCCCTCCCTCCTTCTCTCCTCTCACCTCCCTCCTACTCTCCTCTCCCCTCCCTCCTCCTCCTGTAGTATCGTATGAGGACCGTCTGAAGGAAAACTTTGCGCGAGGCAGCGCTGAGCTGGAGAAGCGTCGTCTGGCTCTAGAAGATAAACAGAGGAGGGAGGTGGAGATGAGAGAGAGGGAGGCCAGTGAGGCGCAGGGGATGAGAGAGGTGTGGGAGCAGGAGCAGGAGAACAAGAGACAACAAGAAGAGGAGAGACAGAGAGAGAGAAAGGAGGTGGGACCAGTGTTCATTTTGTCAACAAAAATAGACTCACATATTTGCGAAACACATTTCACCTTTCAATGATCTCTGACTAAAATCTGCCCACTAGGTGGACTGGACAAGAGTGGAGTGGAGAGAATGCACGTTTTCCATTTCCATTGATCACAGAAAACACTAAACCAACATAATTTATTGACAAGCTATAATCACAGAAACACTAGAACTAAACCAACATAATGTTTCATTTCAGTTGACTGAAACGAGACGAAATGATCTCTGACTAAAATCTGCCCACTAAGTGGACTGGACAAGAGTGGAGTGGAGAGAATGCATGTTTTTCCATTGATAAACACAATTAATATTAGCATCACAGATGCACAGTTCGGTTCAGCAGTCACAAGACACAGCTGACACGCACAGCCTTCATCAGCTGGTGAGCTACGGGGGAGTTAGCGATGAGCGTGGACAGAACGGCTTCTAATTATACTCTCTTGCTTCCCCGTAGCTAACCAGTCAACACCAAGCTTTCTAAGTTATCTACCTGGTTAAGAAACACAAGTTGCTTTATGAAATTTAAAAACAATAGCAGCATTGAGAAAAACAACAGTCCAGGTATGTGTTTTTTTGTTTTTTATTTTAGCTCAGCATATGTGGGAACTCCTTCAAGAATTTTGGAAAAACATTCCAGGTGATGCTGGTTGAGAGAATGCCAAGAGTGTGCAAAGCTGTCATCAAGGCAAAGGGTGGCTACTTTGAAGAATCACTTGTTGGCTGCTTTTCCTTCACTCTGCGGTCTAACTCATCCCTAACCATCACAATTGGGTTGAGGTCGGAGGATTGTGGAGGCCAGGTCATCTAATGCCGTACTCCATCACTTTCCTTCTTGGTCAATTAGTCCTTACACAGTCTGGAGGTGTGTTGGGTCATTGTCCTGTTGAAAAGCAAATGACAGTCCCACGAAGCCCAAACCAGATGGGATAGCGTATCGCTGCAGAATGCTGTGGTAGTCATGCTGGTCAAGTGTGCCTTGAATTCTAAATAAGTCACTGACAGTGTCCCCACCACCTCCATGCTTCACGGTG
>NC_056433.1:1980444-2000444 GCF_018296145.1 Oncorhynchus tshawytscha | reverse complement strand
TGTCATCATTCCATCGTTCTAGCCCTCCATCACCACCCCTCCTCCCCTCAATACATCCATCCCTCCATCACCACCCCCCTCCCCTCAATACATCCATCCCTCCATCACCACCCCTCCTCCCCTCAATACATCCATCCCTCCATCACCACCCCTCCTCCCCTCAATACGTCCATCCCTCCATCACCACCCCTCCTCCCCTCAATACATCCATCCCTCCATCCTCCCCTCAATACGTCCATCCCTCCATCACCACCCCTCCTCCCCTCAATACGTCCATCCCTCCATCACCACCCCTCCTCCCCTCAATACGTCCATCCCTCCATCACCACCCCTCCTCCCCTCAATACATCCATCCCTCCATCTCCACCCCTCCTCCCCTCAATACATCCATCCCTCCATCTCCACCCCTCCTCCCCTCAATATGCCCATCCCTCCATCTCTCATCCCTCCTCCCCTCAATACATCCATCCCTCCATCTCCACCCCTCCTCCCCTCAATATGCCCATCCCTCCATCTCTCATCCCTCCTCCCCTCAATACATCCATCCCTCCATCACCACCCCTCCTCCCCTCAATACGTCCATCCCTCCATCTCCATCCCTCCTCCCCTCAATATGCCCATCCCTCCATCTCTCATCCCTCTATCCTTTCATCCCTCCTTCCATCTCTCTCTCCATCCATCTTTCCATTCCCAGCTTCCAATAATCTTACTCTTCTCTCCCTTCCTCGGCGAAAATGCTTGGTCAAATAAGGTTTACAGCAATAGTGGTACTGTACAATAAACAGGTGTCTCTTCTGTCCTCCAACACCATAGGATAGTGGGCTCCGGGGAGCCAGCCAGCTATAGGTTACTATAAATACATGTGTGTCTGTGTACCATAGGACTACCAGAGGAAACTGTGTCAGTTGGTTCCACAGCAACAGAGACTGACAGAGAGACTCAAGAACATGGGCTGCAACAACATCCCTGGTAAGCACACACACAGACTGCTCTCAACATTCTCTCAACCTTGAACTCTGTGCTGATCTCCATGACCTCTGATCTGTGTTGGTAGCTGTGGCAATGACCTCTGTAGGTGGCAGTGTTGCGGAGAAGGGCGTGGTCTGTCGGAGGCTGAAGGACCAATTAGACACTCTGGAGAGAGAGACAACCCACAAGCTGGCCATGATGGACCACTACCAGCAAGACCTCAAGGTACCACTACAGACCACTACAGACTAGTACATACCACTACAGACAGACCACTACAGACCACTACAGACTAGTACATACCGCTACAGACCACTACAGACCACTACAGACTAGTACATACCAGTACAGACCAGTACAGACCACTACAGACCCTACAGACCACTACCAGCAAGACATCAAAGTACAGACCACTAGAGACCAGCTAAAACCTGGACAGACCACTAGAGACCAGCTAAAACCTGGACAGACCACTAGAGACCAGCTAAAAGAACAGACCACTAGAGATAAGCTAAAACCTGGACAGACCACTAGAGACCAGCTAAAAAGGACAATGAACCTAGCTAGGTAAACAATGAACCTACAGACCAGCTAGGTAAACAATGACCTAGCTAGGTAAAACCTAGCTGGTAAACATGACCTAGCTAGGAGACCAGCTAGGTAAACAAAACCTAGCTAGGTAAACAGACCCACAATGACCCTAGAGACCCAGCTAGGTAAACAAAACCTAGGAACAGACCACTAGGTAGAGAGCTAAGCTAAAACCTAGCTAGGTAAACAATGACCCTAGCTAGGTAAACAATGACCTAGCTAGGTAAACAATGACCCTAGCTAGGTAAACAATGAACCTAGCTAGGTAAACAATGAACCTAGCTAGGTAAACAATGACCCTAGCTAGGTAAACAATGACCCTAGCTAGGTAAACCGTGTGTAAGATCACACACGTCATGTTAGCTAACGAGCCACTACACTGCATGAATCTGCTGGGAGCTAGCTAACATTAGGCTCTACCTAGCAAAGCAAACGGTTCTGGGATATGAATAATAACGTCATACACGTAACGTTAGCTAGGGAGCCAGCCAGCTAACGTTAGCTAGCTAGCTAACAGTATATTTTAGCTTGAAAGGAAACCACTTTCTGTCAAAATTGGAAATGTGTAATATCTGAAAATGTAGCTAGCTAACACTAGACTATCTTACCCAAATACATCATCATGCATGATGTACACATCTCCCTGTCATGAATGCCATGCCACTGTTGCCCTTAGTTTGAAGATGTAATCCAGAGACAGGTGTTTTCTCCATCTCTTTAGCTCTCATGCTCTAATTCCACTGATTTCATAACTTGATCCTCCAGAAAGTGGAGAGCAACACTTTTGCAGCTCCACTACACGATACAGAAGCCCTCTATATGGCAGACCAATCCGAACTCATCTCTCTGCATATCCGGCCCACTCATTATCTCAGCCAGTCATGGCTTGTGGGAAGGTTGCTGACTTTTTATGTGGCTAAACCAACAAGGCTCATAATTATTATTATTATTTTTTCATATTAACAGATGGCAAGTCTGTTATTAAGGCACATGAAATGTCACATGTTCCAGAAGGCATTTCTGCCCCCCCCCCAAAACAACTTTATTTATCCATTTTATTTAACCTTTATTTAACTAGTTAAATTAGTCAGTTAAGAACACAGTCTTATTTACAATGACGGCCTACTAGGGAACAGTGGGTTAACTGCCTTGTTCAGGGGCAGAACGACAGATTTTTACCTTGTCAGCTCGGGGATTTGATTCAGCAACCTTTCGGTTACTGGCCCAAAGTTCTAAGCACTAGGCTACCTGCCGCCTAGTTTCCTGAAACGGGTCACAAATGGGGCATGATCTGATCTTTGATCATGATTATTAAGTTATGCCTGGATCAACAATTACCATCAGGGTCATGTTATAGTTCAACCTGTCTAGATCAACAATACCAACAGGGTCATGTTATAGTCAGCCTGTCTAGATCAACAATACCAACAGGGTCATGTTATAGTAGACCTGTCTAGATCAACAATAACAACAGGGTAATGTTATAGTCAACCTGTCTAGATCAACAATACCAACAGGGTGTCATGACTCTCTCCTGGGTGAGGATCAAATGTGCCAGACCAGCTTGGAACATGGCTGACAGATAACCAGACCAGCTTGGAACATGGCTGACAAATAGCCAGACCAGCTTGGAACATGGCTGACAGATAGCCAGACCAGCTTGGAACATGGCTGACAGATAGCCAGACCAGCTTGGAACATGGCTGACAGATAGACAGACCAGCTTGGAACATGGCTGACAGATAGACAGACCAGCTTGGAACATGGCTGACAGATAGACAGACCAGCTTGGAACATGGCTGACAGATAGACAGACCAGCTTGGAACATGGCTGACAGATAGACAGACCACTTGGAACATGGCTGACAGATAGACAAACCAGGAACATGGCTGACAGATACTTGGAACATGGCTGACCAGCTTGGAACATGGCTGACAGATAGACAGACCAGCTTGGAACATGGCTGACAGATAGACAGACCAGCTTGGAACATGGCTGACAGATAGACAGACCAGCTTGGAACATGGCTGACAGATAGACAGACCAGCTTGGAACATGGCTGACAGATAGCCAGACCTACAGGAGAGGAGAGTGGGGAGTTGTGCCGGTTTTGACACCTTAAGACCCGGTCATAAATTGTGTTCCCCAAAATGGTCTTTCTTTCCCTGCAGTATTGGGGAAAGAATGTGCTGTGTGTAGAGAGATACTCTTGCCGCCAAAACCTTTTTCTGAAGACAGTGAATATGAGGACAATATTTAATAGATAAGGTAAGGGTTACGTTAAGAATGGACCGTGTGGATCTAAAGAATAATCCTGTCATATTGCTTTTCATTTTGTGATGTCATTTAAAACTGTGTAACAAAAATACTGTAACTTAGGAAGGAAACACATTCTAGCTGTCAAGTTTCCATCCAATCTCAGACAATCACTGGTGAATCTGAGTATCTGAACACCTCCACTACCAGGGAAGCTCTACAACTAAAAAGGACATTGTGACCTCTGGTGGACAAGCCCAGTTTGACAAAGAAGCCGAGCCTTACACCGAAGCCGAGCCTGACACCGAAGGGTGAACTACAACTACCCGTCCCCATAGAAGGGTTGATTGGTTCAATAGAGAGACGACAAACAAAGACATTACAAGTAAATAGCAGGTGGGAGGCTGAGTAGCTAAATATAGCTAGGATACCAGTAGACCGTGTACCTCGCCCCCCCCTCCTCTCGGGCACTGCAGATAGAGGAATGCCCACATGCAGAAATGCCCCAAATTGCAATCACACACTATTGTCCCTGGAGTACACCCACCCTGACAGACATCCAGAACCGCTACTCTGCACAGATGGGCCCGGCGGGGCTCCAGAGCACGATGACTAGTCTGAAGGACCAGCTCTCCCAGCTCCATGGCAGCATCGCCCAAGCAGGTCTATGACAGGCTGCTAGACCTTAAGAACCGCCTGGAGACTGAGATCTCAGAGTACAGGAGACTGTTGGATGGAGAGGACCACAGCACTACCCAACTGGTTACCAAGACAATCACCAAGATGACCGCCGTGATCCGTCAGATCATTGATGGAACCTACCAAGATGTTTGCCGTCAACACACGAGAACACGAAGATGAAAAAACATCTCCCTTGTAGGAGATGTCCCTCAGAATATGATCCTAATAATAACTAGTGAAAAACATGCTTCTTCCTTCCTGCCTTCCTTTATTTCGCTGCCTGTGGATTCCTTTAACTGTTATCTTTCTCCCTCTTCTTTCTTTCCACCCATCCTTTCCGTCCCTCCCTCCATTCCTCTCTCCTCTCCCTCCCTACCCTCCCTCTGTCTCCCCTCCCTCTCTCCCCTCCCTCCATTCCCCTCTCCTCTCCCTCTCTACCTCCATTCCCCTCTCCTCTCCCTCTCTACCATTCCTCTCTCCCCTCCCTCCATTCCCCTCTCCTCTCCCTCTCTACCTCCATTCCCCTCTCCTCTCCCTCTCTACCATTTCTCTCCTCTCCCTCTTTACCATCCCTCTCTCCTCTCCTCTCTACCTCCCCTCTGTCTCTCCTCCCTCTCTACCCCCCTCCGTCTCTCCTCCCTCTCTACCCCCCCTCCGTCTCCCCTCCCTCTCTACCCCCTCCGTCTCCCCTCCCTCTCTACCCCCCTCCGTCTCCCCTCCCTCTCTACCCCCCTCCGTCTCCCCTCCCTCTCTACCCCCTCCGTCTCCCCTCCCTCTCCCCTCCGTCTCCCCCTCTCTCTCCCCTCCCCCTCCCTCCATCTCCCTTCCCTCTCCCCTCCGTCTCCCCTCCCTCTCTACCCCCTCCGACTCCCCTCCCTGTCTCCCCTTTCTCCCTCATCCCCCTCCCTCCTTCGTCTCCCTTCTCTCCCCTCTCCCTCGTCTCCCTCTCTCCATCTCCTTCTCTCTCCCCTCTCCCTCGTCTCCCCTCACTCTCTCTCCCCTCCATCTCTCTCTCACCTCCCCTCCGTCTTCTCTCCCCCCCCCTCCCTCTCCCTCTGTCTCCCCTCTCTCTCTCTCTCTCCCCTCCGTCTCCCCTCTCTCTCTCTCCCCCTCCCCTCCGTCTCCCCCTCCCTCCCTCCCTCCTCTCCCTCTCTCCCCTCCGTCTCTCTCTCCCCTCCGTCTCTCCCTCTCCGTCTCTCTCCCTCCCCCCTCGTCTCCCTCCATCATCTCTCTCTCCCCTCCGTCTCTCTCTCCCCTCCCTCCCCTCTCCCTCCCTCCCTCCCTCGCTCCATCTCTCTCTCCCCTCTCTCCCTCCCTCTCCCCTCTCTCCCTCCCTCTCCCCTCTCTCCCCTCCCTCCCTCCCTCTCCCCTCTCTCCCTCCCTCTCCCCTCCCTCCCTCCTCCCTAGTCAGTCGATATGGATGACTGTGTTCTACAGTCTCTTCTCTCGCTGCTGGGCTGTCTCAGTCAACTCTTCCTCCTTATCAAGGTTATTCTTCTCTCCGTCTGTCCCTGCATCTGCATATTTCTGTTTATCATTAGTTTATTAACTCCCCTTCTTTTTCCTTGCTTTTCCTCATTATTATATCAGTCCCTCATAGTGATAGTATTACTGATGAATACTTTGCTTAGTTTTTGTTTACATTTCGTTTCCATGTTGAGTTATAATACACACTGGTGGTTGTGTTGTGGTTGTATGATGGTTGTGTTGTGTTTGTATGATGGTTGTGTTGTGGTTGTGTTTTGTATGATGGTTGTGTTGTGGTTGTGTTTTGTATGATGGTCGTGTTGTGGTTGTGTTTTGTATGATGGATGGTGTTGTGGTTGTGTTTGTATGATGGTTGTGTTGTGTTTGTATGATGGTTGTTGTATGATGGTTGTGTTTGTATGATGGTTGTGTTTGTATGATGGTTGATGTTGTGGTTGTGTTGTGTTTGTATGGTGGTTATGTGTTGTGTTTGTATGATGGTTGTGTTGTGGTTCGGGTGTGATATGTTTGTATGATGGTTGGGTTGTGGATGTGTTGTGTTTGTATGGTGGTTGTGTTGTGGTTGTGTTGTGTTTGTATGATGGTTGTGTTGTGGTTGTTTTGTGTGTGGTTGTGGTTGGGGTGTGGATGTGGTTATTTGATGTTGTGGTTATGTGTGGTTGTGTTGTGTATGATGGTTGTGTTGTGGATATGTTGTGTTTGGGTTGTGGTTGGGTGGTGGTTGGGTTGTGGTTGTGTTATGGTTGATGGTTGTGGTTGTGTTATGGTTGTGTTGTGTTATGGTTGTGGTTGTGTTGTGGTTGTGTTGTCCCCGTGTAGCTTAGCAACACCAGGGTAGTGGGGTCGATTCCCCTGTAATCACTACTGTAAATCGTCTCAATGATGGAGCGTCTGGTAAATGACTAAAATGTAAATGTTGTGTGATGGTTATAGTTGTATGATGGTTATGTGATGTTGTGGTTATGTGATGGTTATAGTTGTATGATGGTTATGTGATGTTGTGGTTATGTGATGTTGTGGTTGTGTGATGGTTATAGTTGTATGATGGTTATGTGATGTTGTGGTTATGTGATGGTTATAGTTGTATGATGGTTATGTGATGTTGTGGTTATGTGATGTTGTAGTTATGTGATGGTTATAGTTGTATGATGGTTATGTGATGTCGTGGTTATGTGATGTTGTGGTTATGTGATGTTGTGGTTGTGTGATGTTGTGGTTGTGTGATGGTTATAGTTGTATGATGGTTATAGTTGTATGATGGTTATGTGATGTTGTGGTTATGTGATGTTGTGGTTATGTGATGTGGTTATAGTTGCATGATGGTTATAGTTGGTTATGATGGTTGTGTGATGGTTATAGTTGTATGATGGTTATGTGATGTTGTGGTTATGTGAGTTGTGGTGATGGTTATAGTTGCATGATGGTTATAGTTGTATGATGGTTGTGTGATGGTTGTGGTTGTGTGATGGTTATGTGATGTTGTGGTTCTGTGATGGTTATGTGATGTTGTGGTTGTGTGATGGTTATGTGATGTTATGGTTGTGTGATGTTTATAGTTGTGTGATGGTTATGTGATGGTTATAGTTGTGTGATGGTTATAGTTGTATGATGGTTATGTGATGTTGTGGTTATGTGATGGTTATAGTTGTGTGATGGTTATAGTTGTGTTATGGTTATAGTTGTATGATGGTTATGTGATGTTGTGGTTATGTGATGGTTATAGTTGTATGATGGTTATGTGATGGTTATAGTTGTATGATGGTTATGTGATGTTGTGGTTTATGATGGTTATAGTTGTATGATGGTTGTTGATGGTTATAGTTGTATGATGGCTGTGTGATGGTTATAGTTGTATGATGGTTGTGTGATGGTTATAGTTGTGTGATGGCTGTGTGATGGTTGTGGTTATGGTTGTGTGATGGTTATAGTTGTGTGATGGTTATGTGATGTTGATGGTTATGTGATGTTATGTGATGGTTATAGTTGTGTGATGGTTATGTGATGTTATGGTTGTGTGATGGTTATAGTTGTGTGATGGTTATGTGATGTTGTGGTTGTGTGATGGTTTAGTTGTGTGATGGTTATGTGATGGTTATAGTTGTGTGATGGTTATGTGATGGTTATAGTTGTGTGATGGTTATGTGATGTTATAGTTGTGTGATGGTTGTGTGATGTTGTGGTTAGGACCTGAGGGAGCGGCAGGGGAAGCAGCAGGCTGTTCTGGAGGACCTCTGCCGGGTCAAGGAGCTGAAACTGAGAGAGATGGAGAGAGGGAGAGAGGAGGAAAGAGAGAGAAAGAGGAGGGGGGATGAAGAGGCTGCCAGGTGAGTCAAAAACACACTAAACGTCCAATATACTGACCGTTGTATAGTTCTACATTCGGTCGTTATTTTTTATTTAACCTTTATTTAACTAGGCATGTCAGTTAAGAACAAATTATTATTTTCAATGACTGCCTAGGATCAGTGGGTTAACTGTCTTGTTCAGGGGCAGAATGACAGATTTTTACCTTGTCAGCTCAGGGATTTGATCTTGCAACCTTTCGGTTACTAGTGCAACGCTCTAACCACTAGGCTACCTGCCACCCCATCAGTAAACACAGCACTGATCTGTATTTGGTCTACAAAATATTTTCTCCGGGATTTAGATAGATGTGTTTTTGAGAAGTTCAATCAAAGCTTTCTAGTGTCTCCTTCAGCAGTGGGGTCTTCCTATGTTTACCAAATGAAGCATTCAAGGAAAAGAACACCCTCCCTACAATCAATAATGGTGGAGGATCGATAGTGCTGTGTTGTTGCTCTTCTGCCTCTGGTACTGGGACCATGAAATCAGCAGATTATCGAGGTGTTTTGGAGTGCAATGTTCAACTCAGTGTCCGAAAAATGTTCTCTCTGTTGAAGCTTGTGGACTTCAATGCACAACACATCAGCTGTATGTGACCAGGCAACAAAAAAATTCAATCTGAACCTTCATACCATAACCGCTACACACAGCCTACATCATTGTCACCGTATTACCTAATGTCATAGTCAATGTCAAGTAAAATTTTATTGGTCACATACACATGGTTAGCAGATGTTATTGCAAGTTTAGCGAATAGCTAATACAGTGCATTCAGAAAGTATTCAGACCCCTTGACTTTTCCACATTTTGTTACGTTACAGCCTTCTTCTAAAATGGATTAAATACAAAAATAAATCCTCATCAATCTACACACAATATAATGACAAAGCGAAAACAGGTTTTAAAATTGCTTTTGCTAATGTATTAAACATAAAAGCAAAAATCCCTTATTTACCATCAGTATTCAGACCCTTTGCTATGGGACTCGAATTGAGCTCAGGTGCATCCTGTTTCCATTGATCATCCTTGAGATGTTTCTACAACTTGATTTGGAGTTCACCTGTGGTAAATTTAATTGATTGGACATGATTTGGAAAGGCACAAACCTAGCTAGCTAATTAAGGTCACACAGTTGACAGTGCATGTCAGAGCAAAAACCAAGCCACGAGGTCAAAGGAATTGTTCGTAGAGCTCTGAGACAGGATTGTGTTGAGTCACAGATCTGAGGAAGGGTACCAAAACATTTCTGGCACGTTGAAGGTCCCCAAGAACTCAATTTAAGAAGTTTTGTACCACCAAGACTTTTCCTGGAGCTGGCCTCCTGGCCAAACTGAGCAATCGCAGGAGAATGGCCTTAGTCAGGGAGGTGACCAAGAACCCGATGGTCACTCTGACAGAGCTCCAATGTTCCTCTGTGGAATGGGAGAACCTTCCAGAAGGACAACCATCTCTGCAGCACTCCACCAATCAGGCCTTTATGGTAGAGTGGCCAGACGGAAGATACTCCTCAGTAAAAGGAGCATGACAGCCTGCTTGGAGTTTGCCAAAAGGCACCTAAAGACTCTGTCTGATGAAATCAAGATTAAACTCTTTGACCTGAATGGGTCTGGAGGAAACCTGGCGCCAGTGCGATCCCTACGGTGAAGCATGGTGGTGGCAGCATTTACCAGGATCGAGGCAAAGATAAACGGAACAAAGTACAGAGAGATCATTGATGAAAATCTGCTCCAGAGCGCTCAGGACCTCAGACTGGGGCAAAGGTTCACCTTCCAACAGAACAATGACCCTAAGCACACAGCCAATACAATGCAGGAGTGGTTGCAGGACAAGTGTCTGAATGTCCTTGAGTGGCCCAGCCAGAGCCCAGACTTGAACCCGATCCAACATCTCTGGAGAGACCTGAAAATAGCTGTGTGGCAATACTCCCCATCCAACCTGACAGAGCTTGAGAGGATCTGCAGAGAAGAATGGGAGAAACTCCCCAAATACAGGTGTGCCAAGCTTGTAACGTCATACCCAAGAAGACTCAAGGCTGTAATCGCTGCCAAAGGTGCTTCAACAAAGTACTGAGTAAAGGGTCTGAATACTTATTTAAATGTGATATTTCATTTGTTTATTTTTGTGTACATTTGCAAAAATGTATAAAAAACCTGTTTTTGTTTTGTTTATGAGTTAATGAAGAAAAAAATAAATGGAATCCATTTCAGAATAAGGCTGTACCTTAAAACAAGTTGTAAAAAGTCAAGGGGTCTGAATACTTTCTGAATGCACAGTAAAGGGTCTGAATATTTATCTAAATATGGTATTTCATTTTTTATATATTTGCAAACATTTCTTCAAATCTGTTAGGGGTATTGTGTGTAGATTGATGGGGAAAAATTGATTTAATATATTTTAGAATAAGGCTGTAACATAAATACCTTCCGAATGCACTATAGCACTAACACATTAGTAAATCATTCAAGCACTTTAGCAGTTACACCGACAGGACCCTTTGACTATAAATTAATAAAACCAAAAAGCTTACCTTGGAAGAATTCCAGTGCTGCCATAGTCAGCTAGCTAAGTAAAAGTGAAAAACAATACTACAAAATATAGCTAGCTCTCTTTCGTCCCCTCTCTCTTGCTTACCCTTCATTTTTGAGGAAATGCATTTTTTCAAAATTGTTCAACTATTGTCCTTCTCCCTCTTTGAGTCAACTACTTGTCACATTTTACTCACTGCAGCGCTAGCTAGCTGTAGCTTATGCCTTCAGTACTAGATTCATTCTCTGATCCTTTGATTGGGTGGACAAATGTCAGTTCATGTTGCAAGAGCTCTGATAGGTTGAAGGACGTCCTCCAGAAGTTGTCATAATTACTGTTAGTCTATGGAAGTGTGTGAGAACCATGAGCCTCCTCGGTTTTGTATTAAAGTCAATGTACCCAGAGGAGGACAGAAGCTAGCTGTCATCCGGCTACACCATGGTGCTACTCTACATAGTGCTGTTGAGGCTACTGTAGACCATTGCAAAACAGTTTTAATCAATTATTTGGTGACATGAACATATTTAGTATATACAGTACAGTTGTAGAATAATAGTGAAGACATCAAAACTATAAAATAATACATATGGAATCATGTAGTAACATGTAGAATTATGTAGTAACATGTAGAATTATGTAGTAACATGTAGAATCATGTAGTAACATGTAGAATCATGTAGTAACATGTAGAATCATGTAGTAACATGTAGAATCATATGGAATCATGTAGTAACATGTAGAATTATGTAGTAACCAAAACAGTGTTAAACAAATCAAAATATATTTTATATTTTAGATTCTTCAAAGTAGTTACCCTTTGCCTTGATGACAGCTTTGCACACTCTTGGCATTCTCTCAACCAGCGTCATGAGGTAGTCACCATTTAAATGAACAGGTGTGCCTTGTTAAAAGTACGTTTGTGGAATTTCTTTCCTTCTTAATGCGTTTCAGCCGCTCAGCTATGTTGTGATGAGTTAGGGTTGGTATACACAAGATAGCCCGATATCCACATTGTGTTATTTCATAGTATTGACGTCTTCACTATTATTCTACAATGTAGTAAATAGTACAATAAAGAAAAACCCTGGAATGAGTAGATGTGTCAACTTTTGACTGAATATTTATTTGATTTTTTACTGCCTATTTGTCCCCTATTTTCTGATTAATTCCGATCTCGTCCCTGCAACTCCTCAACAGGCCTCTGGAGAGGCGAAGGTCGAGTCATGTGTCCTCCCAAACATGACCCGCCGCGCTTCTTAACACCCGCCTGATGAACCCGGAAGCTAGCTGCACCATTTCTCATGTTTTCGCTGAGGAATCCTCCCCTTCCCCTTCTGAGGAGCTTCCACTGATGCTCAGTGTACACGGTGTCTGTGTGTGTCCTCTCATCAGACAAGCCAAGCTGGAGGGAGAGAGGAGAGAGGAGGAGGAGAGGAGGAGGCGAATTGAGCCGCAGGAGAGAGGAGGACGCCAGCATCCAGTGCTGAATGCAGAGAGTTTATTAACCCTGACCTCCTGCAGAGCCCTGTACCCCTTCAGCGCACGCAACGCTGACGAGCTCAGCCTGGACGCTGACTGTTTCATAGTGGTACACACACACGCACGCACGCACGCACGCACGCACGCACGCACGCACGCACGCACGCACGCACGCACGCACGCACGCACGCACACACACACACACACACACACACACACACACACACGTGTTAAAGTGGACTCCCACTGACACCACTTCAACTCTGTTTCCCATGATGCAGGTAGATGATGAGATGGTGGGGGAGCCTGGTTGGCTGTGTGGTAGTTACCGTGGGAACAGGGGCTGGTTCCCCCAGAGCTATGCTGAGAGATGCACCACCCCCCTTGCCTCTGACCTACTGCCCCCTTCCTGTCCAACACTACCACCCAGCCCGGGGTAAGAGAATGGAACCATCACAACATTCTGTTAGTCCCAAATGGCAGCCTATTGCCTATTTAGTGCACTACTCTTGACCAGGGCCCATTGGGTTCCACATTAGGGAGTCATCCGGGACTCAGCCTGTCTCATGTATTCTCTAGGTCTCATCTCCTATAGAGATAGATACAAGTCTGTATCATATTGGCAACATTGAGGCTAACTCCATTTGTTCATTTTCTTCTTCTTCGGTGTTGGAAGCGTTAAGCTAATACAGGTGATTAACCTCCACCTGGGGTCCTGAACCAAATCCTGTGTCATTCATGTGTTGTGGTCACGAGATGGTGGCAGTGATACATCTTAAAGCTGTTTACAAAACCAGCTAACCCAATTTGAAGAAGCAGCCAATGCTCTGATAATTGGCTGATAGTGCCCATCCCATAGGAATTCCCACCCAGTTGACTACTTTAAAATGGTGGAAGCCTTCAATGGGCATGTCCTAAAACGGGTTCTATTCATCTAGAGTCCTCTATCTCTATGCATGTCTCATGTGTCTTAATCTGTCCTAACTTCCTGTTACTCAGACTTCCTGACGGAGAGATTGCAGGGGCAGGACGGATCCCCGCCCCCAGCGTCACCCCCATCAAAGACTCCTCCCAGGAAAACAACACACACACAGAGTAATGATAAACACACACACAGAGTAATGATAAACACACACACAGAGTAATGATAAACACACACACAGAGTAATGATAAACACACACACACACAGAGTAATGATAAACACACACACACACAGAGAGTAATGATAAACACACACACAGAGTAATGATAAACACACACACAGAGAGAGTAATGATAAACACACACACACACAGAGTAATGATAAACACACACACACACAGAGTAATGATAAACACACACACAGACAGAGTAATGATAAACACACACACACACAGAGTAATGATAAACACACACACAGACAGAGTAATGATAAACACACACACACACACAGAGTAATGATAAACACACACACACACAGAGTAATGATAAACACACACACACACAGAGTAATGATAAACACACACACAGAGTAATGATAAACACACACACAGAGTAATGATAAACACACACACAGAGTAATGATAAACACACACACAGAGTAATGATAAACACACACACACACAGAGAGAGTAATGATAAACACACACACACACAGAGTAATGATAAACACACACACAGAGTAATGATAAACACACACACAGAGTAATGATAAACACACACACAGAGTAATGATAAACACACACACAGAGTAATGATAAACACACACACACACAGAGTAATGATAAACACACACACACACAGAGTAATGATAAACACACACACACACACAGAGTAATGATAAACACACACACAGAGAGAGTAATGATAAACACACACACACACAGAGTAATGATAAACACACACACACACAGAGTAATGATAAACACACACACACACAGAGTAATGATAAACACACACACACACAGAGTAATGATAAACACACACACACACAGAGTAATGATAAACACACACACACACAGAGTAATGATAAACACACACACAGAGTAATGATAAACACACACACACACAGAGTAATGATAAACACACACACACACAGAGTAATGATAAACACACACAGAGAGTAATGATAAACACACACACACACAGAGTAATGATAAACACACACACACACAGAGTAATGATAAACACACACACACACAGAGTAATGATAAACACACACACAGAGTAATGATAAACACACACACACACAGAGTAATGATAAACACACACACACACAGAGTAATGATAAACACACACACAGAGTAATGATAAACACACACACACACAGAGTAATGATAAACACACACACACACAGAGTAATGATAAACACACACACACACAGAGTAATGATAAACACACACACAGAGTATTGATAAACACACACACACACAGAGTAATGATAAACACACACACACACAGAGTAATGATAAACACACACACACACAGAGTAATGATAAACACACACACAGAGTAATGATAAACACACACACAGAGTAATGATAAACACACACACAGAGTAATGATAAACACACACACAGAGTAATGATAAACACACACACACACAGAGAGAGTAATGATAAACACACACACACACAGAGTAATGATAAACACACACACAGAGTAATGATAAACACACACACAGAGTAATGATAAACACACACACAGAGTAATGATAAACACACACACAGAGTAATGATAAACACACACACACACAGAGTAATGATAAACACACACACACACAGAGTAATGATAAACACACACACACACACAGAGTAATGATAAACACACACACAGAGAGAGTAATGATAAACACACACACACACAGAGTAATGATAAACACACACACACACAGAGTAATGATAAACACACACACACACAGAGTAATGATAAACACACACACACACAGAGTAATGATAAACACACACACACACAGAGTAATGATAAACACACACACACACAGAGTAATGATAAACACACACACAGAGTAATGATAAACACACACACACACAGAGTAATGATAAACACACACACACACAGAGTAATGATAAACACACACAGAGAGTAATGATAAACACACACACACACAGAGTAATGATAAACACACACACACACAGAGTAATGATAAACACACACACACACAGAGTAATGATAAACACACACACAGAGTAATGATAAACACACACACACACAGAGTAATGATAAACACACACACACACAGAGTAATGATAAACACACACACAGAGTAATGATAAACACACACACAGAGTAATGATAAACACACACACACACAGAGTAATGATAAACACACACACACACAGAGTAATGATAAACACACACACACACAGAGTAATGATAAACACACACACACACAGAGTAATGATAAACACACACACACACAGAGTAATGATAAACACACACACACACAGAGTAATGATAAACACACACACACACAGAGTAATGATAAACACACACACACACAGAATAATGATAAACACACACACACACACACAGAGTAATGATAAACACACACACTGATATAGGCACAAATTACAAACATGCACAAGAAAGCATACATATAGTTTGCATGTACACTAAGAGTGTTATCTATATACTACACTGGGAGTGTTATCTATATACTACACTGAGAGTGTATGTGTTGTCTACATCTATATACTACACTGAGAGTGTTGTCTATATACTACACTGAGAGTGTTATCTATAGACTACACTGAGAGTGTTATCTATATACTACACTGAGAGTGTTATCTATATACTACACTGAGAGTGTTATCTATATACTACACTGAGAGTGTTATCTATAGACTACACTGAGAGTGTATGTGTTGTCTACATCTATAGACTACACTGAGAGTGTTATCTATATACTACACTGAGAGTGTTATCTATATACTACACTGAGAGTGTATGTGTTGTCTACATCTATATACTACACTGAGAGTGTTATCTATATACTACACTGAGAGTGTTATCTATATACTACACTGAGAGTGTTATCTATATACTACACTGAGAGTGTTATCTATAGACTACACTGAGAGTGTATGTGATGTCTACATCTATATACTACACTGAGAGTGTTATCTATATACTACACTGAGAGTGTTATCTATATACTACACTGAGAGTGTTATCTATATACTACACTGAGAGTGTTATCTATATACTACACTGAGAGTGTTATCTATATACTACACTGAGAGTGTTATCTATATACTACACTGAGAGTGTTATCTATAGACTACACTGAGAGTGTTATCTATATACTACACTGAGAGTGTTATCTATATACTACACTGAGAGTGTTGTCTATATACTACACTGAGAGTGTTATCTATATACTACACTGGGAGTGTTATCTATATACTACACTAAGAGTGTTATCTATATACTACACTGAGAGTGTTATCTATAGACTACACTAAGAGTGTTATCTATATACTACACTGAGAGTGTTATCTATAGACTACACTGAGAGTGTTATCTATAGACTACACTGAGAGTGTTATCTATATACTACACTGAGAGTGTTATCTATATACTACACTGAGAGTGTGTGTGTGTGTTGTCTACATCTATATACTACACTGAGTGTGTTATCTATATACTACACTGAGAGTGTTATCTATAGACTACACTGAGAGTGTGTGTGTGTGTTGTCTACATCTATATACTACACTGAGAGTGTTATCTATATACTACAGTGAGAGTGTTATCTATATACTACACTGAGAGTGTTATCTATAGACTACACTGAGAGTGTATGTGTTGTCTACATCTATATACTACACTGAGAGTGTTGTCTATATACTACACTGAGAGTGTTGTCTATATACTACACTGAGAGTGTATGTGTTGTCTACATCTATATACTACACTGAGAGTGTTGTCTATATACTACACTGAGAGTGTTATCTATATACTACACTGAGAGTGTATGTGATGTCTACATCTATATACTACACTGAGAGTGTTATCTATATACTACACTGAGAGTGTTATCTATATACTACACTGAGAGTGTTATCTATATACTACACTGAGAGTGTTATCTATATACTACACTGAGAGTGTTATCTATATACTACACTGAGAGTGTTATCTATAGACTACACTGAGAGTGTTATCTATATACTACACTGAGAGTGTTATCTATAGACTACACTGAGAGTGTTGTCTATATACTACACTGAGAGTGTTATCTATATACTACACTGAGAGTGTTATCTATATACTACACTGAGAGTGTTGTCTATATACTACACTGAGAGTGTTATCTATATACTACACTGAGAGTGTTATCTATATACTACACTGAGAGTGTATGTGATGTCTACATCTATATACTACACTGAGAGTGTTATCTATAGACTACACTGAGAGTGTTGTCTATATACTACACTGAGAGTGTTGTCTATATACTACACTGAGAGTGTTGTCTATATACTACACTGAGAGTGTTATCTATATACTACACTGAGAGTGTTGTCTATATACTACACTGAGAGTGTTATCTATATACTACACTGAGAGTGTTATCTATATACTACACTGAGAGTGTTATCTATATACTACACTGAGAGTGTTATCTATATACTACACTGAGAGTGTATGTGTTGTCTACATCTATATACTACACTGAGAGTGTTATCTATATACTACACTGAGAGTGTTATCTATAGACTACACTGAGAGTGTTGTCTATATACTACACTGAGAGTGTTATCTATATACTACACTGAGAGTGTTATCTATATACTACACTGAGAGTGTTATCTATATACTACACTGAGAGTGTTATCTATATACTACACTGAGAGTGTTATCTATAGACTACACTGAGAGTGTTGTCTATATACTACACTGAGAGTGTTATCTATATACTACACTGAGAGTGTATGTGATGTCTACATCTATATACTACACTGAGAGTGTTGTCTATATACTACACTGAGAGTGTTGTCTATATACTACACTGAGAGTGTTATCTATATACTACACTGAGAGTGTTGTCTATATACTACACTGAGAGTGTTGTCTATATACTACACTGAGAGTGTTATCTATATACTACACTGAGAGTGTTGTCTATATACTACACTGAGAGTGTTATCTATATACTACACTGAGAGTGTTATCTATATACTACACTGAGAGTGTTATCTATATACTACACTGAGAGTGTATGTGTTGTCTACATCTATATACTACACTGAGAGTGTTGTCTATATACTACACTGAGAGTGTTATCTATATACTACACTGAGAGTGTCATCTATAGACTACAGTGAGAGTGTTGTCTATATACTACACTGAGAGTGTATGTGTTGTCTACATCTATATACTACACTGAGAGTGTATGTGTTATCTATATACTACACTGAGAGTGTTGTCTATATACTACAGTGAGAGTGTTATCTATATAATACACTGAGAGTGTTATCTATAGACTACACTGAGAGTGTTATCTATATACTACACTGAGAGTGTTATCTATATACTACACTGAGAGTGTTATCTATATACTACACTGAGAGTGTTATCTATATACTACACTGAGAGTGTTGTCTATATACTACACTGAGAGTGTTATCTATATACTACACTGAGAGTGTTATCTATATACTACACTGAGAGTGTATGTGATGTCTACATCTATATACTACACTGAGAGTGTTATCTATATACTACACTGAGAGTGTTATCTATAGACTACACTGAGTGTGTATGTGTTTTCTACAGACCTCTATACACCGCTGTTGATGAGTTGGAGAGCCCAGATCCCAGCCAGCTAGAAGGTCAGTGTATCTCTTTATCCCTCATTCAGTTTCAGCCAGAGTGTGTTCCAAATGCTCTGGTCAAAAGTAGTGCACTATATAGGGAATAGTGTTTCATTTGGAACGCACTCCGGTAAAAGGTTGCTGTTTGATTATTAGAAGATCTGTTGTTTCTCACCAAGCTGTGTTTTGTCCAATCAGAGTTCGTGGCCCTGTTCACCTATGAGAGCCCGGAGGCAGGCGACCTGACGTTCTCTGAGGGGGATGTAGTCATGGTAACAGAGCAGGAGGGGGAGTGGTGGAGGGGCTGCATTGGAAACCGGACCGGAGTGTTCCCTTCCAACTACGTCAAACCCATGGAACCAGAGGTTAGTATCCCCGACCCTTGATCCTTGACCCTGACACCTGGCCAGTTTTTGGGGTAAGTTACTATTGACAGTAACTCGTCAGGTTTCAGCTGCCATTAAAAGTAACTTGTTACATTACATTGTTGCTGTGGAAAGTAATTTGTTACATTACATTGTTGCTGTGGAAAGTAACTTGTTACATTACATTGTTACTGTGGAAAGTAACTTGTGACATTACAGTGTTACTGTGGAAAGTAACTTGTGACATTACAGTGTTACTGTGGAAAGTTTTGTGTTACATTACAGTGTTACTGTGGAAGAAACTTGTTACATTACAGTGTTACTGTGGATAGTAACTTGTTACATTACAGTGTTACTGTGGAAAGTAACTCGACAGTCGTTACATTACTTTTGCGTTACCAAAAAAACAGAAAACCCTCTGAAATGCCATGGTCGTTGTCATGCCCAGCGTACCGCCTTAGGAAGGCTTGCCTACTTAGAAC
>NC_056433.1:1978912-1980344 GCF_018296145.1 Oncorhynchus tshawytscha | reverse complement strand
GGATATTCAAAGTGGAACGTTCAAGTTCAACACTGTTCCTAGGCAGTCATTGAAAATAAGAATTTGTTCTTAACTGACTTGCCTAGTTAAATAAAGGTAAAATAAAAATAAAAAATCCTCGGGATCAGTGACGGTTGTCTGGCGTTGGTCTTCCTCCACCGGGCTTGTGGAGATGTGCTCGGCTTGAAGGTGCTTCTTGATATTTGAGTTCTTCTCAGTTGAGCGTTTAGCCCCGAGGCTCAGTTTGCATTTTATTATTATGTTTTCCTTTTTCTTCTTCTATCAATTCTAAATATGTGAATACTTCCACGATATAAAGGCCTGTTGGCTCTGTCATCTTGCTAGCTAGCTAGCTTCCTGCCACAACGTTCTTGAAGAAACAGGAAGTGTGAATTTTTATTTTGCAGAAAAATAAAAAGTTACTTTATTACAATTTCCTTATTTGAAAAAGTATCTGTTTACTTAAATGGAAAAACTAACGCGTTAAGATACTCATTACAACAAAATAAGTAATTTGAGTACTTTATAAGGCGTTACCCACAACACTGCCTCTATTTTGAACTCATTCAACCAGAGAAGAGGAGAGTAGAGGACTAAGAAGACTCATTCAACCAGAGAAGAGGAGAGCGAAGAGGACTAAGAAGACTCATTCAACCAGAGAAGATGACTAAGAAGACTCATTCAACCAGAGGAGAGAAGAGGACTAAGAAGACTCATTCAACCAGAGAAGAGGAGAGGACTAAGAAGACTCATTCAACCAGAGGACAGGAGAGGACTAAGAAGACTCATTCAACCAGAGGAGAGGAGAGAGGAGAGGACTAAGAAGACTCTTTCAACCAGAGAAGAGGAGAGAACTAAGAAGACTCATTCAACCAGAGGAGAGGAGAGAGAAGAGGACTAAGAAGACTCATTCAACCAGAGGAGAGGAGAGGACTAAGAAGACTCATTCAACCAGAGAAGAGGAGAGGACTAAGAAGACTCATTCAACCAGAGGAGAGGAGGGGACTAAGAAGACTCGTTCAACCAGAAGAGAGGAGAGAGGAGAAGACTCATTCAACCAGAGGAGAGGAGAGAGGAGAGGACTAAGAAGACTCATTCAACCAGAGGAGGAGAGAGAGAGAGGACTAAGAAGACTCATTCAACCAGAGAAGGAGAGGACTAAGAAGACTCATTCAACCAGAGGAGAGGAGAGAGGAGAGGACTAAGAAGACTCATTCAACCAGAGGAGAGGAGAGGACTAAGAAGACTCATTCAACCAGAGGAGAGGAGAGGACTAAGAAGACTCATTCAACCAGAGGAGAGGAGAGGACTAAGAAGACTCATTCAACCAGAGAAGAAGAGAGGACTAAGAAGACTCATTCAACCAGAGGAGAGGAGAGGACTAAGAAGACTCATTCAACCAGAGGAGAGGAGACTAAGAAGACTCATTCAA
>NC_056433.1:1928912-1973912 GCF_018296145.1 Oncorhynchus tshawytscha | reverse complement strand
GGACCCTCTCTTTCTAAAACTATCTGCCAAAATTGTTCCAATCCCTATTACGAGCCTGTTCAACCTCTCTTTCGTATCGTCTGAGATTCCCAAAGATTGGAAAGCAGCTGCGGTCATCCCAATCTTCAAAGGGGGAGACACTCTAGACCCAAACTGCTACTGACCTATATCTATCCTACCCTGCCTTTTTAAGGTCTTCGAAAGCCAAGTGAACAAACAGATTATCGACAATTTTGAATCCCACCATACCTTCTCCGCTATGCAATCTGGTTTCAGAGCTGGTCATGGGTGCACCTCAGCCACGCTCAAGGTCCTAAACGATATCATAACCGCCATCAATAAAAGACAGTACTGTGCAGCCGTCTTCATCGACCTGTTCAAGGCTTTCGATTCTGTCAATCACCACATCCTCATCGGCAAACTCGATAGCCTTGGTTTCTCAAATGACTGCCTCGCCTGGTTTACCAACTACTTCTCAGATAGAGTTCAGTGTGTCAAATCGGAGGGTCTGTTGTCTGGGCCTCTGGCAGTCTCTATGGGGGTGCCACAGGGTTCAATTCTTGGACCGACTCTCTTCTCTGTATACATCAATGATGTCACTCTTGCTGCTGGTGAGTCTCTGATCCACCTCTACGCAGACGACACCATTCTGTATACTTCTGGCCCTTCTTTGGACACTGTGTAAACAAACCTCCAGAAGAGCTTCAATGCCATACAACTCTCCTTCCATGACCTCCAATTGCTCTTAAACTCTAGTAAAACTAAATTCATGCTCTTCAACCGATCGCTGCCTGCACCTGCCTGCCCGTCCAGCATCACTACTCTGGACTGTTCTGACTTACAAATACCTAGGTGTCTGGTTAGACTGTAAACTCTCCTTCCAGACTCACATCAAACATCTCCAATCCAAAGTTAAATCTAGAATTTGCTTCCTATTTCGCAACAAAGCATCCTTCACTCATGCTGCCAAACATACCCTTGTAAAACTGACTATCCTACCGACCCTCGACTTCGGCGATGTCATTTACAAAATAGCCTCCAATACCCTACTCAGCAAATTGGATGCAGTCTATCACAGTGCCATCCGTTTTGTTACCAAAGCCCCTTATATCACCCAGCACTGCGACCTGTACGCTCTCGTTGGCTGGCCCTCGCTTCATACTCGTCGCCAAACCCACTGGCTCCATGTCATCTACAAGACCCTGCTAGGTAAAGTCCCCCTTATCTCAGCTCGCTGGTCACCACAGCCTCACCCACCTGTTGCACGCACTCCAGCAGGTATATCTCTGGTCACCTGCAAAACCAATTCTTCCTTTGGCCGGCTCTCCTTCCAGTTCTCTGCTGCCAATGACTGGAACGAACTACAAAAATCTCTGAAACTGGAAACACTTATCTCCCTCACTAGCTTTAAGCACCAACTGTCAGAGCAGCTCACAGATTACTGCACCTGTACATAGCCCACCTATAATTTAGCCCAAACAACTACCTCTTCCCCTACTGTATTTATTTATTTATTTTGCTCCTTTGCACCCCATTATTTATATTTCTACTTTGCACTTTCTTCCATTGCAAATTTATTATAGGACTATTTCCCTCTATTTCCCTCCAAAGGTATTTCATTAACCTTTGACTATTAGATGTTCTTATCGGCACTTTAGTATTGCCAGTGTAACAGTATAGCTTCCGTCCCTCTCCTCGCTCCTCCCTGGGCTCGAGCCAGCAACACAACGACAACAGCCACCATCAGCGTTACCCATGCAGAGCAAGGGGAACAACTACAAGAAGGCTCAGAGCGAGTGACATTTGAAACGCTATTAACGCGCGCTAACTAGCTAGCCATTTCACTTCAGTTACACCAGCCTCATCTCAGGAGTTGATTGGCTTGAAGTCATAAACAGCGCAATCGTTGACGCACAATAAAGAGCTGCTGGCAAAACGCACGAAAGTGCTGTTTGAATGAATGTTTACGCGCCTTCTTCTGCCTACCACCGCTCAGTCAGATACTTAGATACTTGTATGCTCAGTCAGATTATATGCAACGCAGGACACGCTAGATAATATCTAGTAATATCATCAACCATGTGTAGTTAACTAGTGATTATGATTGTTTTTTATAAGATAAGTTTAATGCTAGCTAGCAACTTACCTTGGCTTACTGCATTCGCGTAACAGGTAGTCTCCTTGTGGAGTACAATGAGAGAGAGGCAGGTTGTTATTGCGTTGGACTAGTTTAACTGTAAGGTTGCAAGATTGGATACCTGAGCTGACAAGGTGAAAATATGTCGTTCTGCTGCCCTGAACGAGGCAGTTAACCCACCGTTCCTAGACCAGTTAACCCACTGTTCCTAGACCAGTTAACCCACTGTTCCTAGACCAGTTAACCCACTGTTCCTAGACCAGTTAACCCACTGTTCCTAGACCAGTTAACCCACTGTTCCTAGACCAGTTAACCCACTGTTCCTAGACCAGTTAACCCACTGTTCCTAGACCAGTTAACCCACCGTTCCTAGACCAGTTAACCCACTGTTCCTAGACCAGTTAATCCACTGTTCCTAGACCAGTTAACCCACTGTTCCTAGACCAGTTAACCCACTGTTCCTAGACCAGTTAACCCACTGTTCCTAGACCAGTTAACCCACCGTTCCTAGACCAGTTAATCCACTGTTCCTAGACCAGTTAACCCACTGTTCCTAGACCAGTTAACCCACTGTTCCTAGACCAGTTAACCCACTGTTCCTAGACCAGTTAACCCACCGTTCCTAGACCAGTTAACCCACCGTTCCTAGACCAGTTAACCCACCGTTCCTAGACCAGTTAATCCACTGTTCCTAGACCAGTTAACCCACCGTTCCTAGACCAGTTAACCCACTGTTCCTAGACCAGTTAACCCACTGTTCCTAGACCAGTTAACCCACCGTTCCTAGACCAGTTAATCCACTGTTCCTAGACCAGTTAACCCACCGTTCCTAGACCAGTTAATCCACTGTTCCTAGACCAGTTAACCCACCGTTCCTAGACCAGTTAACCCACTGTTCCTAGACCAGTTAACCCACTGTTCCTAGACCAGTTAACCCACTGTTCCTAGACCAGTTAACCCACTGTTCCTAGACCAGTTAACCCACTGTTCCTAGACCAGTTAACCCACTGTTCCTAGACCAGTTAACCCACTGTTCCTAGACCAGTTAACCCACTGTTCCTAGACCAGTTAACCCACTGTTCCTAGACCAGTTAACCCACCGTTCCTAGACCAGTTAACCCACCGTTCCTAGACCAGTTAACCCACTGTTCCTAGACCAGTTAACCCACTGTTCCTAGACCAGTTAATCCACTGTTCCTAGACCAGTTAACCCACTGTTCCTAGACCAGTTAACCCACTGTTCCTAGACCAGTTAACCCACTGTTCCTAGACCAGTTAACCCACTGTTCCTAGACCAGTTAACCCACTGTTCCTAGACCAGTTAACCCACCGTTCCTAGACCAGTTAATCCACTGTTCCTAGACCAGTTAACCCACCATTCCTAGACCAGTTAACCCACTGTTCCTAGACCAGTTAACCCACTGTTCCTAGACCAGTTAACCCACCGTTCCTAGACCAGTTAATCCACTGTTCCTAGACCAGTTAACCCACCGTTCCTAGACCAGTTAATCCACTGTTCCTAGACCAGTTAACCCACCGTTCCTAGACCAGTTAACCCACTGTTCCTAGACCAGTTAACCCACCGTTCCTAGACCAGTTAACCCACTGTTCCTAGACCAGTTAACCCACCGTTCCTAGACCAGTTAACCCACCATTCCTAGACCAGTTAACCCACTGTTCCTAGACCAGTTAACCCACTGTTCCTAGACCAGTTAACCCAATGTTCCTAGACCAGTTAACCCACTGTTCCTAGACCAGTTAACCCACTGTTCCTAGACCAGTTAACCCACTGTTCCTAGACCAGTTAACCCACTGTTCCTAGACCAGTTAACCCACTGTTCCTAGACCAGTTAACCCACTGTTCCTAGACCAGTTAACCCACTGTTCCTAGACCAGTTAACCCACTGTTCCTAGACCAGTTAACCCACTGTTCCTAGACCAGTTAACCCACTGTTCCTAGACCAGTTAACCCACCGTTCCTAGACCAGTTAACCCACTGTTCCTAGACCAGTTAACCCACTGTTCCTAGACCAGTTAACCCACTGTTCCTAGACCAGTTAACCCACTGTTCCTAGACCAGTTAACCCACCGTTCCTAGACCAGTTAATCCACTGTTCCTAGACCAGTTAACCCACTGTTCCTAGACCAGTTAACCCACTGTTCCTAGACCAGTTAACCCACCGTTCCTAGACCAGTTAACCCACCGTTCCTAGACCAGTTAACCCACTGTTCCTAGACCAGTTAACCCACTGTTCCTAGACCAGTTAACCCACTGTTCCTAGACCAGTTAACCCACCGTTCCTAGACCAGTTAACCCACTGTTCCTAGACCAGTTAACCCACTGTTCCTCGACCAGTTAATCCACTGTTCCTAGACCAGTTAATCCACTGTTCCTAGACCAGTTAACCCACTGTTCCTAGACCAGTTAACCCACTGTTCCTAGACCAGTTAACCCACTGTTCCTAGACCAGTTAATCCACTGTTCCTAGACCAGTTAACCCACCGTTCCTAGACCAGTTAACCCACCGTTCCTAGACCAGTTAACCCACCGTTCCTAGACCAGTTAACCCACTGTTCCTAGACCAGTTAACCCACTGTTCCTAGACCAGTTAACCCACCGTTCCTAGACCAGTTAACCCACTGTTCCTAGACCAGTTAACCCACCGTTCCTAGACCAGTTAACCCACTGTTCCTAGACCAGTTAACCCACTGTTCCTAGACCAGTTAACCCACCGTTCCTAGACCAGTTAATCCACTGTTCCTAGACCAGTTAACCCACCGTTCCTAGACCAGTTAACCCACTGTTCCTAGACCAGTTAACCCACCGTTCCTAGACCAGTTAATCCACTGTTCCTAGACCAGTTAACCCACCGTTCCTAGACCAGTTAACCCACTGTTCCTAGACCAGTTAACCCACTGTTCCTAGACCAGTTAACCCACCGTTCCTAGACCAGTTAATCCACTGTTCCTAGACCAGTTAACCCACTGTTCCTAGACCAGTTAACCCACTGTTCCTAGACCAGTTAACCCACTGTTCCTAGACCAGTTAACCCACCGTTCCTAGACCAGTTAACCCACCGTTCCTAGACCAGTTAACCCACCGTTCCTAGACCAGTTAACCCACCGTTCCTAGACCAGTTAACCCACTGTTCCTAGACCAGTTAACCCACCGTTCCTAGACCAGTTAACCCACCGTTCCTAGACCAGTTAACCCACCGTTCCTAGACCAGTTAACCCACTGTTCCTAGACCAGTTAACCCACTGTTCCTAGACCAGTTAACCCACTGTTCCTAGACCAGTTAACCCACTGTTCCTAGACCAGTTAACCCACTGTTCCTAGACCAGTTAACCCACTGTTCCTAGACCAGTTAACCCACCGTTCCTAGACCAGTTAATCCACTGTTCCTAGACCAGTTAACCCACCGTTCCTAGACCAGTTAACCCACTGTTCCTAGACCAGTTAACCCACCGTTCCTAGACCAGTTAACCCACTGTTCCTAGACCAGTTAACCCACTGTTCCTAGACCAGTTAACCCACTGTTCCTAGACCAGTTAACCCACTGTTCCTAGACCAGTTAACCCACTGTTCCTAGACCAGTTAACCCACCGTTCCTAGACCAGTTAACCCACCGTTCCTAGACCAGTTAACCCACCGTTCCTAGACCAGTTAACCCACTGTTCCTAGACCAGTTAACCCACCGTTCCTAGACCAGTTAACCCACTGTTCCTAGACCAGTTAACCCACTGTTCCTAGACCAGTTAACCCACCGTTCCTAGATCAGTTAACCCACCGTTCCTAGACCAGTTAACCCACTGTTCCTAGACCAGTTAACCCACTGTTCCTAGACCAGTTAACCCACTGTTCCTAGACCAGTTAACCCACTGTTCCTAGACCAGTTAACCCACTGTTCCTAGACCAGTTAACCCACTGTTCCTAGACCAGTTAACCCACTGTTCCTAGACCAGTTAACCCACTGTTCCTAGGCCGTCATTGAAAATAAGAATGTGTTCTTAACTGACTTGCCTAGTTAAATAAAGGTCAAATGAAGGTGTAAAAAAAAATCGTTAAAATCGTGCAAAAATACAGATTTCCGATTGTTATGAAAACTTGAAATCTATCCTTCTATACCCCACTATACTCCTCTATACCCACTATACCCTATATAGCCTACATAACCTCTATACCCCTCTAAACCCACTATATCCTTCTATACCCCACTATACTCCTCTATACCCACTAAACCCACTATACCCTATATAGCCTACATAACCTCTATACCCCTCTAAACCCACTATATCCTTCTATACCCCACTATACTCCTCTATACCCACTAAACCCACTATACCCTATATAGACTATATAACCTCTATACTCACTACACCCCACTATGCCCACTATACCCCATTATACTCCTCTATACCCACTAATCCCTATATAGCCTACATAACCTCTATACCCCTCTAAACCCACTATATCCTTCTATACCAACTATACTCCTCTATGCCCACTATACCCTATATAGCCACTATACCCCACTATACTCCTCTATACCCACTATACTCCTCTATACCCACTATACTCCTCTATACCCACTAAACCCACTATACTCCTCTATACCCACTATACTCCTCTATACCCACTAAACCCACTATACCCTATATAGCCTACATAACCTCTATACCCCTCTAAACCCACTATATCCTTCTATACCCACTATACTCCTCTATACCCACTATACCCTATATAGACTATATAACCTCTATACCCCTCTAAACCCACTATATCCTTCTATACCCCACTATACTCCTCTATACCCACTATACCCACTATATAACCTCTATACCCCTCTAAACCCACTATATCCTTCTATACCCACTATACCCTCTATACCCACTATACCCTATATAGACTATATAACCTCTATACCCCTCTAAACCCACTATATCCTTCTATACCCACTATACTCCTCTATACCCACTATACCCTATATAGACTATATAACCTCTATACCCCTCTAAACCCACTATATCCTTCTATACCCACTATACTCCTCTATACCCACTATACCCTATATAGACTATATAACCTCTATACCCCTCTAAACCCACTATATCCTTCTATACCCACTATACTCCTCTATACCCACTATACCCTATATAGACTATATAACCTCTATACCCCTCTAAACCCACTATATCCTTCTATACCCCACTATACTCCTCTATACCCACTATACCCTATATAGCCTACATAACCTCTATACCCTCTTTACTCACTATACCCTATATAGACTATATAACCTCTATACTCGCTACACCCCACTATACCCACTATACCCACTATACCCTATATAGACTATATGACCTCTATACCCCACTATACTCCTCTATACCCACTAAACCCACTAAACCCACTATACCCTATATAGCCTACATAACCTCTATACCCCTCTAAACCCACTATATCCTTCTATACCCCACTATAACCTATATAGTCTATATAACCTCTATACCTACTATATCCTTCTATACCCCTCTATACACTATATAGCCTCTATAACCTCTATACCCCACTATACCCCTCTATACACTATAAAGCCTCTATAACCCTCTTTACTGGATCCCCATTAGTGGATCCCTATATAGCCTGCCAAGGCAGCTATAGCTACTCTTCCTGGGGTTTATTATGGATCCCCATTAACCTCCTGCCAAGGCAGCAGCTACTCTTCCTGGGGTTTATTAACCTGGATCCCCATTAGTTCCTGCACAAGGCAGCAGCTACCCCTCTTCCTGGGGTTTATAACCTGGATCCCCATTAGTTCACTGCCGAGGCAGCAGCTACTCTTCCTGGGGTTTATACACTGGATCCCCATTAACCTCCTGCCAAGGCAGCAGCTACTCTTCACTGGGGTTTATAACCTGGATCCCCATTAGTTCCTGCCAAGGCAGCTATACTACTCTTCCTGGGGTTTATTATGGATCCCCATTAGTTCCTGCCAAGGCAGCAGCTACTCTTCCTGGGGTTTATTATGGATCCCCATTAGTTCCTGCCAAGGCAGCAGCTACTCTTCCTGGGGTTTATTATGGATCCCCATTAGTTCCTGCCAAGGCAGCAGCTACTCTTCCTGGGGTTTATTATGGATCCCCGTTAGTTCCTGCCGAGGCAGCAGCTACTCTTCCTGGGGTTTATTATGGATCCCCATTAGTTCCTGCCAAGGCAGCAGCTACTCTTCCTGGGGTTTATTATGGATACCCATTAGTTCCTGCCAAGGCAGCAGCTACTCTTTGGGGTCCAGTTACAGTGCCTTCAGAATGTATTCATATTCCTCGACTTATTCCTGCATTCAAAATCTAAGAAATAAATATCAATTATCACCCATCTACACACAATACCCAATAATGACAAAGTGAAAACATGTTTTTAGAAATGATTGAGAATGAAATATACTGTACAAAGATCACATTTCCATAAGTATTCACACCCCTGAGTCAATACATGTTAGAATCACCTTTGGCAGCGATTACAGTGGTGAGTCTTTCTGGGTAAAAGAGCTTTCCACACCTGGATTGTGCAATATTTGCACATGTTTAAAATTCTTCAGGCTCTGTCAAGTTGATTGTTGATCATTGCTAGACAGCCGTTTTCAAGTTTTGCCATAGATTTAAGTAGATTTAAGTCAAAACCATAATTAGGCCACTCAGGACAATTCAATGCAGTCTTGTTAAACAACTCCAGTGTATATTTGGCCTCGTGTTTTAGGTTATTGTCCTGCTTAAAGGTGCATTTGTCTCCTAGTGTCTTGTGGAAAATAGACTGAACCAGGTTTTCGTCTAGGATTGTGCCTGTGCTTTGCTCTATTCCGTTTCTTTTCATCCTAAAAAACTCTCTAGTCCTTGCCGATGACAATCATACCCATAACAAGATGGAGCCACCAGCTTGAAAACATAAAGAGTGGTGCTCAGTAATGGGTTGTGTTGGATTCGCCCCAAATGTAGCTTTGTATTCAGGACAAAGTTAATTTCTTTTTGTGACTTATTGCAAAAATAATATTTTTGTTCTGTACAGGCTTCCTTCTTTTCACTCTGTCATTTAGGTCAGTATTGTGGAGTAACTACAATGTTGTTGATCCATCCTCAGTTTTCTCCTATCTCAGCCATTAAACTCTGTAACTGTTTTAAAGATACTATCGGCCTCAATGTGAAATCCCTGAGCAGTTTCCTTCTTCTCCGGCAACTGAATTAGGAAGGACGCCTGTATCTTCGTAGTGACTGGGTGTATTGATACACCATCCAGTGTAATTAATAACTTCACCAGGATCAAAGGAGTATTCAATGTATTCATTTTTGTTTCACTCATCTACCAATTCCATACAACTTATTATGTGACTTGTTAAGCAAATGTTTACTTCTGGGCTTATTGAAGCTTGTCATAACAAAGGAGTTGAATATTTATTGACTCAGCTTTTCATTTTGAATTAATTTGTAAACATTTCTAAAATCATGGTGTGTGACCCCTCTATAACCTGGGTGTGACCCCTCTATAACCTGGGTGTGACCCCTCTATAACCTGGGTGTGACCCCTCTATAACCTGGGTGTGACCCCTCTATAACCTGGGTGTGACCCCTCTATAACCTGGGTGTGACCCCTCTATAACCTGGGTGTGACCCCTCTATAACCTGGGTGTGACCCCTCTATAACCTGGGTGTGACCCCTCTATAACCTGGGTGTGACCCCTCTATAACCTGGGTGTGACCCTCTATAACCTGGGTGTGACCCCTCTATAACCTGGGTGTGACCCCTCTATAACCTGGGTGTGACCCCTCTTAACCTGGGTGTTACCCCTCTATAACCTGGGTGTGACCCTCTATAACCTGGGTGTGACCCCTGTGTGACCCCTCTATAACCTGGGTGTGACCCCTCTATAACCTGGGTGTGACCCTCTATAACCTGGGTGAACCTGGGTGTGACCCTCTATAACCTGGGTGTGACCCCTCTATAACATGAGTGTGACCCCTCTATAACCTGGGCTCTGACCCCTCTATAACCTGGGTGTGACCCCCTATAACCTGGGTGTGACTCCTCTATAACCTGGGTGTGACCCCTCTATAACCTGGGGGACCCCTCTATACCCCTCTATAACCTGGGTGTGACCCCTCTATAACCTGGGTGTGACCCCTCTATAACCTGGGTGTGACCCCTCTATAACCTGGGTGTGACCCCTCTATAACCTGGGTGTGACTCTGTAACCCCTCTATAACCTGGGTGTGACCCCTCTATAACCCCTCTTTAACCTGGGTAACCCCTCTGTACCCTGGGTCTGACCCCTCTATAACCTGGGTGTGACCCCTCTATAACCTGGGTGTGACCCCTCTATAACCTGGGTGTGACTCCTCTATAACCCCTCTATAACCTGGGTGTGACCCCTCTATAACCCCTCTTTAACCTGGGTGTAACCCCTCTGTACCCTGGGTCTGACCCCTCTATAACCTGGGGGTGACCCCTCTATAACCCCTCTATAACCTGGGAATGAATACTTTCTGAGGGCTCTGTAACCCCTCTATAACCTGAGTGTGACCCCCCTATAACCTGGGTATGAATACTTTCTGAGGGCTCTATAACCCCTCTATAACCTGGGTGTGACCCCTCTATAACCTGGGTATTACCCCTCTATAACATGGGTATGAATACTTTCTGAGGGCTCTGTGACCCCTCTATAACCCCTCTATAATCCCTATGTAACCCCTCTATAACCCCTCTATAACTTGAGTATGACCCCTCTATAACCTTAGCATGAATACTTTCTGAGGGCTCTATAACCCCTCTATAACCTGGGTGTGACCCCTCTATAACCCCTCTATAACCCCTCTATAACTCCTCTATAACATCTCTATAATCCCTCTATAACCCCTCTATAACCTGAGTATGACCCCTCTATAACCTGGGTGTGACCCCTCTATAACGCCTCTATAACCCCTCTATAACCCCTCTATAATCCCTCTGTAACCCCTCTATAACCCCTCTATAACCTGGGTGTGACCCCTCTATAACCTGGGTGTGACCCCTCTATAACCTGGGTGTGACCCCTCTATAACCTGGGTATGACCCCTCTATAACCTGGGTATGACCCCTCTATAACTGAGGGGTCTATAACCTGGGTGTGACCCCTCTATAACCTGGGTGTGAATACTTTCTAACCCCCCTCTATAACCTGGGTGTGACCCCTCTATAACCTGGGTGTGACCCCTCTATAACCTGGGTATGAATACTTTCTGAGGGCTCTATAACCCCTCTATAACCTGGGTGTGACCCCTCTATAACCTGGGTGTGACCCCTCTATAACCTGGGTGTGACCCCTCTATAACCTGGGTATGAATACTTTCTGAGGGCTCTATAACCCCTCTATAACCTGGGTATGAATACTTTCTGAGGGCTCTATAACCCCTCTATAACCTGGGTATGACCCCTCTATAACCTGGGTGTGACCCCTCTATAACCTGGGTATGAATACTTTCTGAGGACTCTATAACCCCTCTATACCCTGGGTGTGACTCCTCTATAACCTGGGTGTGAATACCTTCTGAGGGTTGTGTAACCCCTCTATAACCCCTCTATAACACCTCTATAACACCTCTATAACCTGGGTATGACCCCTCTATAACCTGGGTATGAATACTTTCTGAGGGGTGTGTAACCCCTCTGTACCCTGGGGGGGGGGTGAATACTTTGAGGGCTCTGTAACCCCTCTGTACCCTGGGGGGTGAATACTTTCTGAGGGCTCTGTAACCCCTCTGTACCCTGGGGGGGGGGTGAATACTTTCTGAGGGCTCTGTAACCCCTCTGTACCCTGGGTGTGACCCCTCTATAACCCCTCTTTAACCTGGGTATGACCCCTCTATATTCCCTCTATAACCCCTCTATATTCCCTCTATAACCCCTCTGTACCCTGGGGGGTGGGGGGGGGTGAATACAAAGCAGAGTTTCTAATCATTGTTTCCCCTTCTATTTTACTGATGTCCCTAACTCCTCCTCCTGCATCTCTGACCCCACCCCTTGACCCCATTGTGCCAGGTCATCGCCAGGTACAACTTCACAGCAGCCAATTAGGACTTGATGAGCTTCTCCAATTGTCAGCTGATCAACGTTATGGACAGTGACAACGCTGATTGGTGGATTGGAGAGGTCAACGGGGTCACGGGGCTGTTGCCAACCAATTACGTCACCATGACCACTGAGTCCGACCCCAGGCAGTAATGTGAGTCTACAACTTTTCCTCCTCTTTCCACTCCTCCTCTTCCCTCTCCTACTCCGTCCCCTCCTCCTCCCCCTCCTCCTCCTCCTCCTCCTCTTCCCCCTCCTCCTCCTCCTCTTCCCCCTCCCCTCCTCTTCCCCCTCCCCTCCCCCTCCTCTTCCCCCCCCCCCCCCCTCCTCTTCCCCCTCCCCCTCCTCTTTATTCTTTGATGTCGTCAAGAGGGAGCACTGATGCCTTAATAAAGGCCCCATGTAATGAAACAGGAAGGATTATATAGGCATATTCAAATGAGTGACCAAATGTTTCCAAGCAGGTTTGTATTGTTAATAGGTATTTGATATATGAGTCTTTCTAGTTAGGAGAAGTTCACAGATAGGAATATTGACTTCATTAATGACTGCTGTCTCTCCCTCTCTCTCCATCCACCTCCATCCATCTCTCCTCTTCTCTCTCCCCCTCTCCTCTTCTCTCTCCATCCCTCTCCTCTTCTCTCCATCCACCGCCATCCTCCTCTTCTCTCTCCATCCACCTCCATCCTCCTCTTCTCTCTCCATCCACCTCCATCCTCCTCTTCTCTCTCCATTCACCTCCATCCTTCTCTTCTCTCACTCCCCCTCTCTTCTTCTCTCTCCATTCACCTCCATCCTCTTCTCTCTCACTCCACCTCTTCTCTTCTCTCTCCCCCTCTCCTCTTCTCTCTCCATCCACCTCCATCCTCCTCTTCTCTCTCCATCCACCTCCATCCTCCTCTTCTCTCTCCATCCACCTCCATCCTCCTCTTTTCTCTCTCCATCCACCTCCATCCTCCTCTTCTCTCCCATCCACCTCCATCCTCCTCTTCTCTCTCCATCCACCTCCATCCTCCTCTTTTCTCTCTCCATCCACCTCCATCCTCCTCTTCTCTCTCCATCCACCTCCATCCTCCTCTTCTCTCTCATCCCCCTCTCCTCTTCTCTCTCCACCCACCTCCATCCCTCTCCTCTTCTCTCTCCATCCCCCTCTCCTCTTCTCTCTCCATCCACCTCCATCCCTCTCCTCTTCTCTCTCACTCCCCCTCTCCTCTTCTCTCTCCATCCACCTCCATCCTCCTCTTCTCTCTCCCCCTCTCCTCTTGTCTCTCCATCCTCCTCTTCTCTCTCAACCACCTCTCCTCTTCTCTCTCCATCCACCTCTCCTCTTCTCTCTCCATCCACCTCTCCTCTTCTCTCTCCCTCCACCTCTCCTCTTCTCTCTCACTCCACCTCTCCTCTTCTCTCTCACTCCCCCTCTCCTCTTCTCTCTCCATCCCTCTCCTCTTCTCTCTCCATCCCTCTCCTCTTCTCTCTCTCTCCATCCACCTCTCCTCTTCTCTCTCCATCCACCTCTCCTCTTCTCTCCCATCCACCTCTCCTCTTCTCTCTCACTCCACCTCTCCTCTTCTCTCTCCATCCACCTCTCCTCTTCTCTCTCCATCCCTCTCCTCTTCTCTCTCCATCCCTCTCCTCTTCTCTCTCTCTCCATCCACCTCTCCTCTTCTCTCTCCATCCACCTCTCCTCTTCTCTCTCCATCCACCTCTCCTCTTCTCTCTCACTCCACCTCTCCTCTTCTCTCTCCATCCACCTCTCATCTTCTCTCTCTATCCACCTCTCCTCTTCTCTCTCACTCCACCCTCCTCTTCTCTCTCACTCCACCTCTCCTCTTCTCTCTCACTCCCCCTCTCCTCTTCTCTCTCCATCCACCTCTCCTCTTCTCTCTCACTCCACCTCTCCTTCTCTCACTCACCCTCTCCTCTTCTCTCTCCATCCACCTCTCCTCCTCTCTCTCACTCCCCCTCTCCTCTTCTCTTTCACTCCCCCTCTCCTCTTCTACGTTGCATCTCTTTGTAGGAAAGTAACGCTGGCACCTTGTCCTCTTCTTACTTCTTCTTCTCTGAGCCAATCCTGGAAGCCTCACATCTTCATCTGCCAGCGAGACCCTCCTCTTCCTCCTCCTCCTCTTCCTCTTCTTCCTTGTCTATCCTCACTCTTTATTTCTCTCTCTCCTCTATCATAACTCGATCTCTCTCCTCTATCATAAATAGTTCTCTCTCCTCTACCATAACTAGTTCTCTCTCCTCTATCATAACTAGTTCTCTCCTCTATCATAACTAGTTCTCTCCTATTTCTCTGCTCTCTCTACCTGGCTGTTCTTATCTTCTCTACCATAACTAGTTCTCTCCTATTTCTCTGCTCTCTCTACCTGGCTGTTCTTATCTTCTCTACCATAACTAGTTCTCTCCTATTTCTCTGCTCTCTCTACCTGGCTGTTCTTATCTTCTCTACCATAACTAGTTCTCTCCTATTTCTCTGCTCTCTCTACCTGGCTGTTCTTATCTTCTCTACCATAACTAGTTCTCTCCTATTTCTCTGCTCTCTCTACCTGGCTGTTCTTATCTTCTCTACCATAACTAGTTCTCTCCTATTTCTCTGCTCTCTCTACCTGGCTGTTCTTATCTTCTCTACCTAGGGAGAGTGGTAGATACATGACCTATGTTAACTATTATCTCCTGTTTCTCTGAAATGATGTCAAAATCATGGTTTGAATTTATTTAGACTAGAATAGAAAGATGTGTTAGAAGAAATCTCTGAGGATGTGCTACTCTAGTATTTTGATGTTGTATACAACAATGGACATAATATGTACTAAATAAAAATCATTTTGTTTTGTAAGATTAGGCTTTACACCCCTGTATGGCTGTATGTATTACATGCACAGGGTCATTCATACTAATGCACTAGCGACTAGAAAGTAATCACAACGTGGCTAACTCATTCAGACCAATCCTAACTCATCCGGACCAATCCTAACTCATCCGGACCAATCCTAACTCATCCGGACCAATCCTAACTCATCCGGACCAATCTAACTCATCCGGACCAATCCTAACTCATTCAGACCAATCCTAACTCATCCGGACCAATCCTAACTCATTCAGACCAATCCTAACTCATCCGGACCAATCCTAACTCATCCGGACCAATCCTAACTCATCGGACCAATCCTAACTCATCCGGACCGACCCCAGCTCATCCGGACCGACCCTACCTCATCCGGACCGACCCTACCTCATCCGGACCGACCCTACCTCATCCGGACCGACCCTACCTCATCCGGACCGACCCTACCTCATCCGGACCGACCCCAGCTCATCCGGACCGACCCCAGCTCATCCGGACCGACCCCAGCTCATCCGGACCGACCCCAGCTCCCGGACCGACCCCAGCTCATCCGGACCGACCCCAACTCATCTGGACCGACCCCAACTCATCCGGACCGACCCCAACTCATCCGGACCGACCCCAACTCATCCGGACCGACCCCAACTCATCCGGACCGACCCCAACTCATCCGGACCGACCGTAGCTCATCCGGACCGACACTACAGGATAAACCTAGTCCTGGACTAAAAATAAAGTTCAATGGAGATTCTCTATTGAAAGCAGCATTTAGTCCAGGACTAGGCTTAATCTTTGCCTGGGAAACTGGCCCATATAGAAACTAGGTTTAGGTTATATTATAACTATCTTCTGCTGTCACACTAATACACACACTGGTTCAATACTGTCACCAGCAACATGACACGGCTCTCTGTCTCTTTCTGTATGGTGTGTTGTGTTAGTTCCTCACTCACTCGTATGCAATCAGCTGGTGTTCTCGCCACGATCAAAGGTGCTTCACATTAATTTAGCCTAGTGTTAGCCTAGCATTTAACCTAGCATTGCATGTGCTATGCTACTTTAGCATCACATGTGCTATACTTTAACCTAGCGTTGCTAGTGCTATACTTTACCAGATTGTTAACATCACCTTGGCTTTGCTTTAGCTTACTTTAGCCTAGCTTTAGCATCACCAGTGCTATACTTAGGTATTGTGCTAACATGGGCAATACTTTAGCATATAACTAGCATCACATATGCTATACTTTAGCCCAGAACTAGCATCACATGTTGTATGCTTTAGCCTTGTGTTAGCATCACCAGTGCTATACATCTAGTATATTGTGTAGAAGTGTTCAGACAATGTGCCTCACTCTGCTCTGTCAATTATGTACATAGCCTACAGTAACATGGAGCTAAGAATAAACTGGTTATCACTGGGTACTGGGTCTCCTTTTCTTATGGACGCACACACACAGTCACACACGCAATCACACACACAGATGTATACCAACTGAACCGCCAGCAACCGCAAGGCTCTCCAGAGGGTGGTGCGATCTGCTCGACGCATCACCAGGGGCACACTGCCTGCCCTCCAGGACACCTACAGCACCCGATGTCACAGGAAGGCCAAAAAGATCATCAAGGACATCAACCACCCGAGCCACTGCCTGTTCACCCCGCTATCATCCAGAAGGCGAGGTCAGTGCAGGTGCATCAAAGCTGGGAACGAGAGACTGAAAAACAGCTTCTATCTCAAGGCCATCAGACTGTTAAATAGCCATCACTAGCCAGCTACCACCAAGTTACTCAACCCTGCAACTTAGAGGCTGCTGTCCTGTATACATAGATGTCACTTGTCACTTGAATACTGTTTTGTTACTGTAATTTAATTATACCAATGTGTTTTCATTAAATGAATTCCCTTAATCTATTTTATGAGCATTTGTAAGATTCTTGTTTGCATAAAATAGACGGAGACCAGCCATTTCAATAATAGGTAACAGTATTTATTCCCGGAGCGTGCTCCCACTTTACCACGAGCAACAGTTTATATACAGTGCTTTGCGAAAGTATTCGGCCCCCTTGAACTTTGCGACCTTTTGCCACATTTCAGGCTTCAAACATAAAGATATAAAACTGTATTTTTTTGTGAAGAATCAACAACAAGTGGGACACGATCATGAAGTGGAACGAATTTTATTGTATATTTCAAACTTTTTTAACAAATCAAAAACTGAAAAATTGGGCGTGCAAAATTATTATATAAATAAAATACAGTTTTATATCTTTATGTTTGAAGCCTGAAACGAGGCAAAAGGTCGCAAAGTTCAAGGGGGCCGAATACTTTCGCAAGGCACTGTACATGACGTCATTTCATTGCTCCTAAAATGAATCTCCTCCTCTCGACCGGGACAAAGGGAACTTTAAATGGTCATTCTGAGTTCATTCTGACCCACTAACACATACACAGGACACACAACACAACTGAATTAACTTTTGAATACTTTCGCAAGGCACTGTATATATATATATATAGATGTGGATGTTACTGATGTATATGTATATATATAGATGTGGATGTTACTGATGGTGGATAATATTTAACTTGAAACAAACTGTAAAATAAAACAGGAAAGATAGTCTAAAACATACAGGAAGTGGACAGCATCAGACCTGTAGATTGGGCCTCCAAATGTCATCCACACAAATTATGAGGGCACACAATTAAAATGTGGATCAGCTATTTATAGCCTACTTCACTGTGGGGGACCCAATACACGTCATGTTGATATGATGTTCAGTTTGCTTCCATATGCCTGGTTTTACATTCATCTCCAGGGATTGGTATTTACAATGGATTTACAGTCCCGTCTCCAAAAGGATTACTCATTTACCTAGCTATTGTCAGTGTAGAAATGACAGCGCATGGACAATGCTGTTATTTATACCAGAAAAAACAAAGCAGATGTTTTTTCCACTTTCAACTGTAAAGTGCGCCAGACTTTATTGATGGTTTCTTCAGGCATTAACGTGTTGGAATTAAATCAAGGTCACAATACGGCGAATAGCTGATAAATATAATGCTACTCTCGTGCTTATATTCAATGTAAGAATAGGAATAGAGAGAAAAGCCCATAAAAAAAAGGGAATTATGTTCCGTTTATGCTTAAATCAGGTCGACATTTGACCCAATGCTTCTCTGGGCACCTGACAGCTCTCTGTCTGTCCAATTACAGCTACAGGTAAGCAGACCTGCAACCTCTCTCTGCGGTGGTAGCTTAGAGCACGCCACCTCGTACTGTAGTTTGGCTGGGTGAGATGGTACCGCAACACCAAGGTAACATTAGTTTCATACTGGATATTAGGTGATCTCTGTTGAACCAAGCATGCCATGAATATGAAATGTATGTTACATAAATCAGAGGAGGAGGGAGAAAAATCCACATCTTTTGTTTTGTTGGAATTTAAGTCTTCTGATTCAGAATATATAATTACCATAGTAATGGCATGATTTGTTTTAAGAGCGATTGATATCCAAAATCATATTTTATTTTATAAAACAATTAATAAATACAACATGGATTGTTCTCCATCCAAACCTGATTCAGAATATATAATGTCCATAGTCATGGTATGCTTGGTTCAAGAGCTATTGAGGAGAAAACCGAATCCATCGAATATCCAATATACAACTACGTTTACCTGGATCAGGAAGCGCACTTTGCCCTGTCGTGCGATGCCCATAGACTATCACACAGAGCCTCCTTATTGCATCAGGCATCGTCCACTCGGCAGAGAGACAGAAAGGACAGCTAGACTACATGTCATGGACTGGTGGACTACCCTGGCTGCGAGTATAGCCTTCCTCTGGCTGCTGTGTTATATCGACGGTAAGAGAACCTGGTTAGCAGAGGTATGGGAGCTTTCTTCGTCAAGGGAACGGTGCGGTATTGGCACGCGCACGGCTCTTCCTCCTAATTGCGGTATGATTACAGCTTTCATTACATTTGTTATGAATCGTTTAATTCATTAAACCATAGCAACAACAAGAACAATACAACACCATACCTGGCGATTATACCAACCATTATGTAGACGGAAATAAGAAAACGAAACAAGTAAGCCTATAGTTGTAGGACCCAGCTAGAGTGGTGTTATAACAGGTGGTGAACCCAGCTAGAGTAGTGTTATAACAGGTTGAGGACCCAGCTAGAGTAGTGTTATAACAGGTGGTGAGCCCAGCTAGAATAGTGTTATAACAGGTGGTGAACCCAGCTAGAGTAGTGTTATAACAGGTGGTGAACCCAGCTAGAGTAGTGTTATAACAGGTGGTGAGCCCAGCTAGAGTAGTGTTATAACAGGTGGTGAGCCCAGCTAGAGTAGTGTTATAACAGGTGGTGAACCCAGCTAGAGTAGTGTTATAACAGGTGGTGAACCCAGCTAGAGTAGTGTTATAACAGGTGGTGAGCCCAGCTAGAGTAGTGTTATAACAGGTGGTGAGCCCAGCTAGAGTAGTGTTATAACAGGTGGTGAGCCCAGCTAGAGTAGTGTTATAACAGGTGGTGAGCCCAGCTAGAGTAGTGTTATAACAGGTGGTGGACCCAGCTAGAGTAGTGGGTAGTGGTGGACCCAGCTAGAGTAGTGTTATAACAGGTGGTTAACCCAGCTAGAGTAGTGGGTAGTGGTGAACCCAGCTAGAGTAGTGTTATAACAGGTGGTGAACCCAGCTAGAGTAGTGTTATAACAGGTGGTGAACCCAGCTCGAATAGTGTTATAACAGGTGGTTAACAGCCAGCTAGAGTAGTGGGTAGTGGTGGACCCAGCTAGAGTAGTGGGTAACAGGTGGTGAACCCAGCTAGAGTAGTGTTATAACAGGTGGTGAGCCCAGCTAGAGTAGTGGGTAGTGGTGGACCCAGCTAGAGTAGTGGGTAGTGGTGAACCCAGCTAGAGTTGTGGGTAGTGGTGGACCCAGCTAGAATAGTGGGTAGTGGTGGACCCAGCTAGAGTAGTGGGTAGTGGTGGACCCAGCTAGAGTAGTGGGTAGTGGTGGACCCAGCTAGAGTAGTGGGTAGTGGTGGACCCAGCTAGAATAGTGGGTAGTGGTGGACCCAGCTAGAGTAGTGGGTAGTGGTGGACCCAGCTAGAGTAGTGGGTAGTGGTGAACCCAGCTAGAGTTGTGGGTAGTGGTGGACCCAGCTAGAATAGTGGGTAGTGGTGGACCCAGCTAGAGTAGTGGGTAGTGGTGGACCCAGCTAGAGTAGTGGGTAGTGGTGGACCCAGCTAGAGTAGTGGGTAGTGGTGGACCCAGCTAGTGTAGTGGGTAGTGGTGGACCCAGCTAGTGTAGTGGGTAGTGGTGGACCCAGCTAGAGTAGTGGGTAGTGGTGGACCCAGCTACAGTAGCGTTATAACAGGTGGTGAGCCCTCCCGAAGGTAAACGTTATTAGGCAACACCTCTACTCCCCTCCCAAAGTTGGCTTTTATTGATCCTGTCTCCGGCACAACCTGGTCATATAGGGGCATGATGGGATCACATGATCTGACTCCATTTGTCTTTCCATTGGAGGGATACAAGTTAGATTAACACCTGACAGATGTGGTGGGAAAACATATAGACCTCAAGGCCACTACCCTACACTGCCTCAAGAAGGGTTTAATGTCACTTTTCAATATAGATTACAACTGGGGCAGTGTGTGGACCTATGGATTACAGTTGGGGCAGTGTGTGGACCTATGGATTACAGTTGGGGCAGTGTGTGGACCTATGGATTACAGCTGGGGCAGTGTGTGGACCTATGGATTACAGCTGGGGCAGTGTGTGGACCTATGGATTACAGTTGGGGCAGTGTGTGGACCTATGGATTACAGTTGGGGCAGTGTGTGGACCTAAGGATTACAGTTGGGGCAGTGTGTGGACCTATGGTGACGTACAGATTACAGTTGAGGCAGTGTGTGGACCTATGGATTACAGCTGGGGCAGTGTGTGGACCTATGGTGACGTACAGATTACAGTTGAGGCAGTGTAGGAACCTATAGATTACAGTTGGGGCAGTGTAGGGACCTATAGATTACAGGTGGGGCAGTGTAGAACCTATAGATTAGTTGGAGCAGTGTAGGAACCTATAGATTACAGTTGGGGCAGTGTAGGAACCTATATATTACAGTTGGGGCAGTGTAGGGACCTATAGATTACAGTTGAGGCAGTGTAGGAACCTATATATTACAGTTGGGGCAGTGTAGGGACCTATAGATTACAGTTGGGGCAGTGTAGGGACCTATAGATTACAGTTGGGGCAGTGTAGGAACCTATAGATTACAGTTGGGGCAGTGTGTGGACCTATAGATTACAGTTGAGGCAGTGTAGGGATCTATAGATTACAGTTGGGGCAGTGTAGGGACCTATAGATTACAGTTGGGGCAGTGTAGGAACCTATAGATTACAGTTGGGGCAGTGTAGGAACCTATAGATTACAGTTGGGGCAGTGTAGGAACCTATAGATTACAGTTGGGGCAGTGTAGGAACCTATAGATTAGTTGGGGCAGTGTAGGGACCTATAGATTACAGTTGGGGCAGTGTAGGACCTATAGATTACAGTTGGGGCAGTGTAGGGACCTATAGATTACAGTTGGGGCAGTGTAGGGAACCTATAGATTACAGTTGGGGCAGTGTAGGAACCTATAGATTACAGTTGGGGCAGTGTAGGGAACCTATAGATTACAGTTGGGGCAGTGTAGGGACCTAGATTACAGTTGGGGCAGTGTAGGGACCTATAGATTACAGTTGGGGCAGTGTAGGAACCTATAGATTACAGTTGGGGCAGTGTAGGGACCTATAGATTACAGTTGGGGCAGTGTAGGAACCTATAGATTACAGTTAGGGCAGTGTAGGAACCTATAGATTACAGTTGTGGCAGTGTAGGAACCTATAGATTACAGTTGGGGCAGTGTAGGGACCTATAGATTACAGTTGGGGCAGTGTAGGAACCTATAGAATACAGTTGGGGCAGTGTAGGAACCTATAGATTACAGTTGGGGCAGTGTAGGAACCTATAGATTACAGTTGGGGCAGTGTAGGAACCTATAGATTACAGTTGGGGCAGTGTAGGGACCTATAGATTACAGTTGGGGCAGTGTTAGTTGAACCTATAGATTAGTTGGGGCAGTGTAGGAACCTATAGATTACAGTTGGGGCAGTGTAGGAACCTATAGATTACAGTTGGGGCAGTGTAGGAACCTATAGATTAGTTGGGGCAGTGTAGGGACCTATAGATTACAGTTGGGGCAGTGTAGGGACCTATAGATTACAGTTGGGGCAGTGTAGGGACCTATAGATTACAGTTGAGGCAGTGTAGGGATCTATAGATTACAGTTGGGGCAGTGTACAGACCTATAGATTACAGTTGGGGCAGTGTACGGACCTATAGATTACAGTTGGAGCAGTGTAGGAACCTATATATTACAGTTGGGGCAGTGTAGGGACCTATAGATTACAGTTGGGGCAGTGCAGGGCCCTATAGATTACAGTTTAGGCGGTGTAGGGATCAATAGATTACAGTTGGGGCAGTGTAGGGACCTATAGATTACAGTTTAGGCAGTGTAGGGATCAATAGATTACAGTTGGGGCAGTTTAGGGATCTATAGATTACAGCTGCACTACTTTAGACTAGGTCCCATAACCAACCTATTCCCTATATAGTGCGCTACTTTACCTTAGGGCCCAACCCTATTCCCTACATATTGCACTTCGTTTGACCAGACCCCTATAGTGCCAAAAGTTGGCAACTACAGTGGGGCAAAAAAGTATTTAGTCAGCCACCAATTGCGCAAGTCCTCCCACTTAAAAAGATGAGAGAGGCCTGTAATTTTCATCATAGGTACACTTCAACTATGACAGACGAAATGAGAAAAAAAAATCCAGAAATCACATTTTAGGATTTTTTATGAATTTATTTGCAAATTATGGTGATTCCAAGAACACAGGATGAGATGTTACTATCCTTTGTGCAAGCACTTCCAAGAGTTAATGAACAGTGAGCGTGGTGAAATTTGGGGAGCGCATCGTCAGTAGTGTACAAGTGGAAAATAAGTATTTGGTCAATAACAAAAGTTTATCTCAATACTTTGCTATATACCCTTTGTTGTCAATGACAGAGGTCAAAAGTTTTCTGTAAGTCTTCACAAGGTTTTCACACACTGTTGCTGGTATTTTGGCCCATTCCTCCATGCAGATCTCCTCTAGAGCAGTGATGTTTTGGGGCAGTTGCTGGGCAACACAGACTTTCAACTCCCTCCAAAGATTTTCTATGGGGTTGAGAACTGGAGACTGGCTAGGCCACTCCAGGACCTTGAAATGCTTCTTACGAAGCCACTCCTTCGTTGCCCGGGCAGTGTGTTTGGGATCATTGTCATGCTGAAAGACCCAGCCACGTTTCATCTTCAATGCCCTTGCTGATGGAAGGAGGTTTTCACTCAAAATCTCACGATACATGGCCCCATTCATTCTTTCCTTTACACGGATCAGTCGTTCTGGTCCCTTTTGCCATAAAACAGCCCCAAAGCATGGTGTTTCCACCCCCATGCTTCACAGTAGGTATGGTGTTCTTTAGATGCAACTCAGCATTCTTTGTCCTCCAAACACGACGAGTTGAGTTTTTACCAAAAAGTTATATTTTGGTTTCATCTGACCATATGACATTCTCCCAATCTCTTCTGGATCATCCAAATGCTCTCTAGCAAACTTCCGACGGGCCTGGACATGTACTGGCTTAAGCAGGGGGACACATCTGGCACTGCAGGATTTGGGTCCCTGGCGGTGAAGTGTGTTACTGATGGTAGGCTTTGTTGCTTTGGTCCCAGCTCTCTGCAGGTCATTCACTAAGTCCCCCTGTGTGGTTCTGGGATTTTTGCTCACCATTCTTGTGATCATTTTGACCCCACGGGGTGAGATCTTGCGTGGAGCCCCAGATCAAGGGAGATTATCAGTGGTCTTGCATGTCTTCCATTTCCTAATAATTGCTCCCACAGTTGATTTCTTCAAACCAAGCTGCTTACCTATTGTAGATTCAGTCTTCCCAGCCTGGTGCAGGTCTACAATTTTGTTTCTGGTGTCCTTTGACAGGTCTTTGGTCTTGGCCATAGTGGAGTTTGGAGTGTGACTATTTGAGGTTGTGGACAGGTGTCTTTTATTATAATAACAAGTTCAAACGTGTGCCGTTAATACAGGTAACGAGTGGAGGACAGAGGAGCCTCTTAAAGAAGAAGTTACAGGTCTGTGAGAGCCAGAAATCTTGCTTGTTTGTAGGCGACCAAATACTTATTTTCCACCATAATTTGCAAATAAATTAATTAAAAATCCTTTTCTAATTTTGTCTGTCATAGTTGAAGTGTACCTATGATGAAAATTACAGGCCTCTCATCTTTAAGTGGGAGAACTTGCACAATTGGTGGCTGACTAAATACGTTTTTGCCCCACTGTATATTCGGGAATAGGCTGACATTTGGGATGCATCCTCTGTCTGTCTGTCTGTCTGTCTGTCTGTCTGTCTGTCTGTCTGTCTGTCTGTCTGTCTGTCTGTCTGTCTGTCTGTCTGTCTGTCTGTCTGTCTGTCTGTCTGTCTGTCTGTCTGTCTGTCTGTCTGTCTGTCTGTCTGTCTGTCTGTCTGTCTGTCTGTCTGTCTGTCTGTCTGTCTGTCTGTCTTCTGTCTGTCTGTCTGTCTGTCTGTCTGTCTGTCTGTCTGTCTGTCTGTCTGTCTGTCTGTCTGTCTGTCTGTCTGTCTGTCTGTCTGTCTGTCTGTCTGTCTGTCTGTCTGTCTGTCTGTCTGTCTGTCTGTCTGTCTGTCTGTCTGTCTGTCTGTCTGGCTGTCTGTCTGTCTGTCTGTCTGTCTGTCTGTCTGTCTGTCTGTGTCTGTCTGTCTGTCTGTCTGGTCAGTCTGTCTGTCTGTGTCTGTCTGTCAGTCTGTCTTTGTGTCTGACTGTCTGTCTGTCTATGCCCTACTGTCTGGCAGTCTGTCTGTCTGTCTGTCTGTCTGTCTGTCTGTCTGTCTGTCTGTCTGTCTGCTGTCTGTCTGTCTGTGTCTGTCTGTCTGTCTGTCTGTCTGTCTGTCTGTCTAACAGTCTTTCTCTATGCCCTGCTGTCTGTTTCTATGCCTGTCTGTCTGTGTCTGACAGTCTGTCTTTGTCTCTGACAGTCTGTTTCTATGCCTGTCTGTCTGTGTCTGACAGTCTGTCTTTGTCTCTGACAGTCTGTTTCTATGCCTGTCTGTCTGTGTCTGACAGTCTGTCTTTGTCTCTGACAGTCTGTTTCTATGCCTGTCTGTGTCTGGCAGTCTGTCTTTGTGTCTGACAGTCTGTCTCTATGCCCTACTGTCTGGCAGTCTGTCTGACAGTCTGTCTGTGTCTGGCAGTCTGTCTGTCTGTGTCTGAGTCTGTCTGGCAGTCTGTCTGTCTGTGTCTGGCAGTCTGTCTTTGTGTCTGACAGTCTGTTTTTATGCCTGTCTGTCTGTCTGGCAGTCTGTCTGTCTGTGTCTGGCAGTCTGTCTTTGTCTCTGACAGTCTGTGTCTATCCCCGTCTGTCTGTCTGGCGGTCTGTCTGTCTGGCAGTCTGTCTAACAGTCTGCCTGTGTCTGGCAGTCTGTCTTTGTGTCTGACAGTCTGTCTCTATGCCCTACTGTCTGGCAGTCTGTCTGTCTGTGTCTGGCAGTCTGTGTCTGACAGTCTGTCTCTATGCCCTACTGTCTGGCGTTCTGTCTGTTTAGCTGGGTGGCTGGCAGTCTTCCTGTGTCTGTCTGGCTGGCTGTCTGTCTCTATGCCCTGCTGTCTGTCAGGCTGACAGTCTGTATGTCCGGCAGTCTGTTTGTGTCTGACAGTCTGTCTCTATGCCCTGCTGTCTGTCAGGCTGGCAGTCTATGTCTGTCAGTCTGTCTGTCTGTCAGGCTGTCTGTCTGTGTCCGGTTATCTGTCAGTCGGTCTGTGTCTGTCTGACAGCCTCTCTCTATGCCCTGCTGTCTGTCTGGCAGTCTGTCTGGCAGTCTGTCTGTGTCTTGCAGTCTGTCTGTCTCTATCCCCTGCTGTCTGGCAGTCTGACTGTGTCTGGCAGTCTGTCTGGCAGTCTGACTGTGTCTGGCAGTCTGTCTGACTGTGACTGGCAGTCTGTCTGACTGTGACTGGCAGTCTGTCTGACTGTCTCTGGCAGTCTGTCTGACTGTGTCTGGCAGTCTGTCTGGCAGTCTGTTTCTATGCCCTGTGGTCTGTCTGTCTGTGTATGTCTGTGTCTGTGGCTGGCAGTCTGTCTGTCTATCTGACAGTCTGTTTCTATGCCCTGCTGTCTGTCTGTCTGTGTATGTCTGTCTGTCTGGCAGTCTGTCTGTCTGGCAGTTTGTTTGTCTGTCTGTCTCTATGCCATGTTGTCTGTCTGGCCTTCTGGCATTATGTCTGTGTCTGGCAGTCTGACTGTGTCTGTCTGTCTGGCAGTCTGTTTCTATGCCCTGCTGTCTGTCTGTCTGTGTATGTCTGTGCGTGTCTGGCAGTCTGTCTATGTCTGGTGGTCTGTCTGTGTCTGGTGGTCTGTCTGTGTCTGACAGTCTGTTTCTATGCCCTGCTGTCTGTCTGTTTGTCTGGCAGTCTGTCTGTCGGTCTGTCTCAATGCCCTGTTGTCTGTCTGGCAGTCTGTCTGTGTTTGGCAGTCTGTCTGTCTGGCAGTCTGTCTCTATGCCCCGCTGTCTGTCTGGCTGGCAGTCTGTCTGTGTCTGGAAGTCTGCTTGTCTGTCTGACAGTCTGTCTGTATGCCCTGCAGTCTGTCTGTCGGTCTGTTTTTTTTAACAATTTATATAATTCACCTTTATTTAACCAGGTAAGCCAGTTGAGAACAAGTTTTCATTTACAACTGAGACCTGGCCAAGATAAAACAAAGCAGTGTAACACAGACAACAACACAGAGTTACACATGGAATAAACAATAAACAAGTCAATGACACAGTAGTAGTGGTAGTGAATCAGGTGAGACACGTCAGCCTTAATCAAAGCAGATGAATTAATCGGATGTTAAACAGTGTTGGGAGCCTAATGCCTCCTGACTCTAAGCAGCTGACCTGGTTAGTAACCGGGGGTTACCCTTTATCTCCTATCTCCAGGCAACGCCGTCCTGGAGCTGCGGCTCCTCCTCCACGCCCTCACCAAAGCAGCGTGCCACCTGTACCTGGCCGTGCTCCCACTGCGGCGCGCCGCACTGCACCTTGCCCGCTTCGTCTGTCACCTGGTAAACCATGGCCCCACCTCCGCTGGCCGGGCGTCTCCTCTTCTCCTTGAGGGGGTGTGTGTGATATGTGAAGCGGTACCGGACCTGCTGGGAGCCGGGCTCAGTCTATGTGCAGTAGTCTGTCACATCCTACAGGGGGTACTGTTCCTGCTGGCCGCCACGGTGAGGTCGGTCCAGGTGAGTGTTCTGGCCCAGATGGACGGGGAGAAGGAGAGGTGGGAGAAGGAGCAGCAGCAAGCACGGCAGGACGAGAGGAGACAGAACTCTGGGGTGGTGGAATACCTGTCTGTGTTCTGTCAAGACCCCATCAGTTCACTACGACTCAGAGTGGACATGATCAATAGATAACATCACCGTCTGTCTGTCTGTCTGTCTCTGTCTGTCTGTCTGTCTGTCTGTCAAGACCCCATCAGTTCACTACGACTCAGAGTGGACATGATCAATAGATAACATCACCGTCTGTCTGTCAGTCTGTCTGTCTCTGTCTGTCTGTCTGTCTGTCAAGACCCCATCAGTTCACTACGACTCAGAGTGGACATGATCAATAGATAACATCACCGTCTGTCTGTCTGTCTCTGTCTGTCTGTCTGTCTGTCAAGTCTGTCTCAGTTCACTGACTGTGGACATGATCTGTAACATCACCGTCTGTCTGTCTGTCTGTCTGTCTGTCTGTCAAAACCCCATCAGTTCACTACGACTCAGAGTGGACATGATCAATAGATAACATCACCGTCTGTCTGTCTGTCAAGACCCCGTCTGTCAAGACCCCATCAGTTCACTACAACTCAAAGTGGACATGATCAATAGATAACATCACTGTCTGTCTGTCTGTCAGCGTTGGGCTCAATTCAGACTTGAGTTAAGAATACTTCTTGAATTTGAATTGAAGTAGTAAACAGAATACAGAATTGAAATTTGAATTTGAATGAAAGGAAATAGAATTGAATTCAGTGAAATTCAAATGCCTCTTGTATTGTATATTAGGTGTAGTCTATAACTATATATGTTGAAACAGTAGATTTTTAGGACAAACTATCTTCCAATTAATTAATGATCTAGGACAACAAATCCTGTATGCAAATATTCTGTTTTCATTAATCACTTATTAATCACACATATATATATATATATACTGTATACACAAAACATTAGTTTCACCCCTTTTTTCCCTCAGAACAGCCTCAATTTGTCGGGGCAGGGACTCTACAAGATATCAAATGTGTTCATCAGGGATGCTGGCCCATGTTGTCACAGGGATGCTGGCCCATGTTGTCACAGGGATGCTGGCCCATGTTGTCACAGGGATACTGGCCCATGTTGACTCCAATGCTTCCCACAGTTGTGTCAAGTTGGCTTGATGTCCTTTGGGTGATGGATCATTATTGATACACACAGAGAAACTGTTGAATGTGAAAAACCCAGCAGCGTTGCCGTTCTTAACACAAACCAGTACACCTGGCACCTACCACCATACACAGTTCAGACACTTAAACATTTAGTCTTGTCCATTCACCCTCTGAATGACACACACAATCCATGTCTCAATTGCCATTCTTTAACCCGTCTCCTCCCCTTCATCTACACTGATTGAAGTGGATTTAACAGGTGACATCAATAAGGGATCATATCTTTCACCTGGATTCACCTGGTCAGTCTGTGTTTAGGAAAGAGCAGGCGTTCCTAATGTTTTGTGCACTCCGTGTATATTGTAAATGCTAACTGACAGAGTAATTGTCCCATAAGTTTTAAATGAGGTGTTAACATTTGGTATTGTTTGTAAACATTTAAATAAAAGCTATTTAGTTCAGTTTTTAAGTTGTAATGGGGAGGATCAGTAGTTCAGAGGGCAGGGTGATCAGTAGTTCAGAGGGCAGGGTGATCAGTAGTTCAGAGGGCAGGGTGATCAGTAGTTCAGAGGGCAGGGTGATCAGTAGCCAGGGTGATCAGTGGCCAGGGTGATCAGTAGTTCAGGGGCAGGGTGATCAGTAGCCAGGGTGATCAGTGGCCAGGGTGATCAGTAGTTCAGAGGGCAGGGTGATCAGTAGTTCAGAGGGCAGGGTGATCAGTGGCCAGGGTGATCAGTAGTTCAGAGGGCAGGGTGATCAGTAGTTCAGAGGGCAGGGTGATCAGTGGCCAGGGTGATCAGTAGTTCAGAGGGCAGGGTGATCAGTAGTTCAGAGGGCAGGGTGATCAGTAGCCCAGGGTGATCAGTGGCCAGGGTGATCAGTAGTTCAGAGGGCAGGGTGATCAGTAGTTCAGAGGGCAGGGTGATCAGTAGTTCAGAGGGCAGGGTGATCAGTAGTTCAGAGGGCAGGGTGATCAGTAGTTCAGGGGGCAGGGTGATCAATAGTTCTGTGGCCTGGGTGATCAGTAGTTCAGAGGTCAGGGTGACCAGTGGCCAGGGTGATCAGTAGTTCAGAGAGCAGGGTGATCAATAGTTCAGAGAGCAGGGTGATCAATAGTTCTGTGGCCAGGGTGATCAGTAGTTCTGTGGCCAGGGTGATCAGTAGTTCAGAGGTCAGGGTGATCAGTGGTCAGGGTGATCAGTAGTTAGAGGTCAGGGTGATCAGTAGTTCAGAGGGCAGGGTGATCAGTAGTTCTGTGGCCAGGGTGATCAATAGTTCTGTGGCCAGGGTGATCAGTAGTTAGAGGTCAGGGTGATCGGTAGTTCTGAGGTCGGGGTGATCGGTGGTTCTGTGGTCAGGATGATAGGTAGTTCTGAGGTCAGGGTGATCGGTAGTTCTGTGGTCAGGATGATAGGTAGTTCTGAGGTCAAGTCTGGCCAGGGTGATCAGTAGTTCTGTGGTCAGGATGATCAGTAGTTCTGTGGTCAGGGTGATCAATAGTTATGTGGCCAGTGTGATCAGTAGTTCAGAGGTCAGGGTGATCAGTAGTTCAGAGGGCAGGGTGATCAGTAGTTCTGTGGCCAGGGTGATCAATAGTTCTGTGGCCAGGGTGATCAGTAGTTAGAGGTCAGGGTGATCGGTAGTTCAGAGGTCAGGGTGATCGGTAGTTCTGAGGTCGGGGTGATCGGTAGTTCCGGGGGTCGGGTGATCGGTAATTCCGGGTCAGGATGATCGGTAGTTCTGTGGTCAGGGTGATCAATAGTTCTATGGTCAGGGTGATCGGTATTTCAGGGGCCAGGGTGATCGGTAGTTCAGAGGTCAGGATGGTCGGTAGGTCTGTGGTCAGGATGGTAGGTAGTTCTGAGGTCAGGGTGATCAATAGTTCGGAGGCCAGGGTGATCGGTAGTTCGGCGGCCGGGATGATCAGTCGTTCTGAGGTCAGGGTGATCAGTAGTTCTGTGGTCAGGGTGATCAGTAGCCAGGGTGATCAGTGGCCAGGGTGATCAGTAGTTAGAGGTCAGGGTGATCAGTAGTTCTGAGGTCAGGGTGGTCGGTAGTTCTGTGGTCAGGGTGGTCGGTAGTTCTGTGGTCAGGATGATAGGTAGTTCTGAGGTCAAGTCTGGCCAGGGTGATCAGTAGTTCTGTGGTCAGGATGATCAGTAGTTCTGTGGTCAGGGTGATCAATAGTTATGTGGCCAGTGTGATCAGTAGTTCAGAGGTCAGGGTGATCAGTAGTTCTGAGGTCAGGGTGATCAGTAGTTCAGAGGTCAGGATGATCAGTAGTTCAGAGGGCAGGGTGATCAGTAGTTCTGTGGCCAGGGTGATCAATAGTTCTGTGGCCAGGGTGATCAGTAGTTAGAGGTCAGGGTGATCAGTAGTTCAGAGGTCAGGGTGATCGGTAGTTCTGAGGTCGGGGTGATCGGTAGTTCTGAGGTCGGGGTGATCGGTAGTTCTGGCCAGGGTGATCGGTAGTTCTGGGGTCAGGGTGATCGGTAGTTCTGGGGTCAGGGTGATCGGTAGTTCTGGGTCAGGGTGATCGGTAGTTCTGGGGTCAGGATGATCGGTAGTTCTCAGGGTGATCGTAGCTGGGGTCAGGGTGATCGGTAGTTCTGGGGTCAGGATGATCGGTAGTTCTGGGGTCAGGGTGATCGGTTAGCTGGGGCCAGGGTGATCAGTAGTTCAGGGGTCAGGGTGATCGGTAGTTCCGGGGTCAGGGTGATCGGTAGTTCTGGGGTCAGGGTGATCGGTAGCTCCGGGGTCAGGGTGATCGGTAGTTCTGGGGTCAGGGTGATCGGTAGTTCTGGGTCAGGGTGATCAGTAGTTCCGGGGTCAGGGTGATCGGTAGTTCAGGGTCAGGGTGATCGGTAGTTCTGGGGTCAGGGTGATCGGTAGTTCCGGGGTCAGGGTGATCGGTAGTTCCGGGGTCAGGTGATCGGTAGTTCTGAGGTCAGGGTGATCAATAGTTCGGAGGCCAGGGTGATCGGTAGTTCGGGGTCCGGGTGATCAGTAGTTCTGAGGTCAGGGTGATCAGTAGTTCGGAGGTCAGGATGATCGGTAGTTTGGCGGTCAGGGTGATCAGTAGTTCTGAGGTCAGGGTGATCGGTAGTTCTGAGGTCAGGGTGATCGGTAGTTCTGAGGTCAGGGTGATCGGTAGTTCTGAGGTCAGGATGGTCGGTAGTTCTGTGGTCAGGATGGTAGGTAGTTCTGAGGTCAAGTCTGGCCAGGGTGATCAATAGTTATGTGGCCAGGGTGATCAGTAGTTATGTGGCCAGGGTGATCAGTAGTTATGTGGCCAGGGTGATCGGTAGTTATGTGGCCAGGGTGATTGGTAGTTCAGAGGTCAGGGTGATTGGTAGTTCAGAGGTCAGGGTGATTGGTAGTTCAGAGGTCAGGGTGATTGGTAGTTCAGAGGTCAGGGTGATTGGTAGTTCAGAGGTCAGGGTGATTGGTAGTTCAGAGGTCAGGGTGATTGGTAGTTCAGAGGTCAGGGTGATTGGTAGTTCAGAGGTCAGGATGATTGGTAGTTCAGAGGTCAGGGTGATTGGTAGTTCAGAGGTCAGGGTGATTGGTATTTCCAGAATCAAAGGTGAAAGATTTTTGGTATATAATGTAAAGGTCAATCACGATTGGTAGTTTAGGGGTACAAAACACATTATATTACAGGGGTCAAATATAAACGCAGCATGTTCAGTGTTGGTCCCAGGATTTAGGTAGTTCTGAAATCAAATGACCCATAATTTTTTCAAACTCAGGGTGATTGGTCCTCTCAGTTTTGATGCAGTCAATTTTGAGGTCCCTGTTAGTGAACATGTAGTTCTGTGGTCAGGGTGATCCATCCAGTTATATGGTCAGTGATTGATTAAATGATTAAACAGCATGATCTTTACACAGGTGCACCTTGTGCTGGGGACAATAAAAGGCCACTCTGACATGTGCAGTTTTTTCACACAACACAATACCACAGATGTCTCTCTTTTTTCGGGAGTGTGCAATTGGCATGCTGACCACAGGAATGTCCACCAGAGCTGTTGCAAGGTAATTTAATATGAATTTCTCTACCATAACCTGCCGGCAATTTAAAAAAAAAATAGAATTTAGCAGTACGTCCAACTGGCCTCACAACCGCAGACCACGTGTAACCACGTATAACCACGTGTAACCACGTGTAACCACGCCAGCCCAAGACCTCCACATCCGACTTCTACACCTGCGGGATCATCTGAGACCAGCCACCTGCACAGCTGATGAAACTGAGGAGTATTTCCTTCTGTAAAAAAGCCCTTTTGTGTTGAAGAACTCATTCCGATTGGTTCGAACTGGCTCCCCAGTGGGTGGGCCCTATGCCCACCCATGGCTGCACCCCTGCCCAGTCATGTGAAATCCATAGATTATAATTTATTAATTTATTTATTTCATTTGACTGATTTACTTTTATGATCTGTAACTCAGTAGAATCTTTGAAATGGTTGTGTTTCTATTTTGGTTCAGTATATAAGGTTCTAATATAACTGCATTGTTCCCAGATAAAATATCATTTTCTGTTTTAGGCATTAAGGTTAAGGGTAGATGAACATTGTTTCCAGAGAAACGTGATATATTCTGGGGTGTCTGGAAGGGTGACCAATGAACCAGTCATGTTCTACGACTGAGTGGAATTTATTTGACTGCATTACATTCCACTTCCTGCTGGCTCAAACTCAAATTCTACATCTTGTGGGGTGTGGCCAGTTCATTTTGAATTTAAACTCATGAGATGAATGGGAGTCTATTCCAAAATTCTGAACCCTGGGGGGTCTTACTTACAACTGTCCAGACAGACAGACAATCCCACACCATGGTTCATTGAGCTTCTTCAACATGTAATCTGGCACATTTATGCCTTTCTACTCATTTCTAAGTTGCCAGAGCCTTTCTTCACTGCAGCTTGGGGATTGTTGTGCTAATTGACTTGGACTATAAAGTGTTTAGGGGCCAGTTCAGATCAGGTTGAATTGGACTTTAAAGGGTTTAGGGGCCAGTTCAGATCAGGTTGAATTGGACTTTAAAGGGTTTAGGGGCCAGTTCAGATCAGGTTGCCATCTGACTGAGAGACAGCAACAACAGCAGGGCTCAGCTCTGGAGTGGAGGGTACTGTCTATTACTGTATGTTAATGTTACTGTCTGTTACTGTATGTTAATGTTACCGTCTGTTGATGTTACTGTCTGTTAATGTTACCGTCTGTTGATGTTACTGTCTGTTACTGTATGTCAATGTTACCGTCTGTTACAGGCAGTCACTGTTACCGTCTGCTAATGTTACTGTCTGTTGATGTTACCGTCTGTTGATGTTACTGTCTGTTACTGTTACTGTCTGTTACAGGCAGTCACTGTTACTGTCTGTTGTTGTCAGTGACTCATTTACTCTCCAATACTGACTGTTACAGTCCTTTAATGTCTTTTACTGCACACGATGACCAGCATCCCCCGTAAGGAAGACATTAGAGGGAACAGTCTTTGCTCTACATGTTGAAATAAAACATGGATATGAATGTCTTAAACATTCCAAATCAAATGGTGCATCTCTGGCATGTTTTTGCCTTTATCATATTGATTCATTGGTATGATGAGTTACATTGAAATCTTGTCCAACTAACCCACTCAGATAGTGTTATGACTCCGTGGTTAGTCTGCCATCTAGTGGCCTTCAGCGGAAATGTCCAGACTCTAAACACACTCAGTGGTTAGTCTGCCATCTAGTGGCCTCCAGCAGAAGTGTCCAGAGTCCACACACTCATTCACTTCACTGATTCCACTTGATCCTATCAGTAGATTTCAGAGATGGTTACTGAAATCATACTAAGACTAGGGTTTCTTTTACACATGAGCCCTGCGTGAATACAACAAACACATACAAATCAAATGTTATTGGTCACATGGTCAGCAGATGTTATTGCAAGTGTAGCGAAATGCTTCTAGATCTGACAGTGCAGTAATATCGAACAATTCCACAACAACCTAATGTCAAACAAATTTCAAAACAAAACCTAAAAGACACAATCTAGTAAAGGATGAGAATATAGAAGTATAAAATATATGGATGAGCAGTGAATGAGTGGCTAAGAGACAATAAATAGTATAGATAGTGAAGTATAGACACTACCATTCAAAAGGTTGGAGTCACTTGGAAATGTCCTTGTTTTTGAAAGAAAAGCTATTTTTTTGACCATTCAAATAACATCAAATTGATCGGATATACAGTATAGTCTTTTTTAACCCGGAATCCCAGTTCACATGATCGAATCAGTCTTGAAGCGTGGAATCCGATTGATCAGACCAGCATTGGATTAGACCTAAGCACAGGCGCTTCCTGTTTTAGTGTCTGCCTATCGGAGGCCTATCGGAGGGGAGCAAAAGGATGGAGTCATGGCCAGATTTGCTAAAAGGAGGGCAGGGAGGGCCTTGTATGCATCGCAGAAGTTAGATTAGCGGTGGTAGTGTGTTACTCGCTTGTGTACTACAATAAAATATGCTGATAGAATTTTTTGGTTAAAATCCCCAGCTAAAAAAATGCATCCTCAGGATATATGGTTTCCAGTTTGCTCAATGGTGAATTGTGAGGAATTCTAGTTCAGGTGAACAAAAGGACTTGAGTTCCTGTATGTTGTTACAATTACACCATGAGTCGTTAATCATGAAACATACACCCTTCTTCTTAACCAGAGAGATGTTTGTTCCTGTCGGCGCGATGCACTGAAAATCCCGTTGGCTGTAAGGAATCCGGCAGCATGTCCCCAGCTAGCCATGACACCGTAAAACAGAGTATGTTACAATCCAAGATATCTCTTTGGAAAGCAACTCTTTAATTTCATCGACTTTGTTAACTAGGGACTGGACATTACCGAGTAATATACTTGGTAGCGGTGGGTGGTGTGTGCACATCCGAAGCCTCACTAGAAGACCGCTCCTGCACCCTCTCCTCCAATGCCGTTGTGTTGTGTCGGCCTCTGGAATCAGTTCAAATGTCCTGGGAGGTGCAGACAAAGGATCCGCTTTGGGAAAGTTGTAGTCCTGGTTGTATTCCTGGTCGTAGTCCTGGTCATAGTGCTGGTTGTATTCCTGGTCGTAGTGCTGGTTGTATTCCTGGTTGTATTGCTGGTTGTATTCCTGTCATAGTGCTGGTTGTAGTCATGGTTGTAGTCCTGGTCGTAGTCCTGGTCGTAGTCCTGGTTGTATTCGTGGTCGTAGTGCTGGTCGTAGTCCTGGTTGTATTCCTGGTTGTATTCCTGTCATAGTGCTGGTTGTAGTCATGGTTGTAGTCCTGGTTGTATTCCTGGTCGTAGTCCTGGTCGTAGTCCTGGTTGTATTCCTGGTCGTAGTGCTGGTTGTATTCCTGGTCGTAGTGCTGGTCGTAGTCCTGGTTGTATTCCTGGTTGTATTCCTGTCATAGTGCTGGTTGTAGTCATGGTTGTAGTCATGGTTGTAGTCCTGGTTGTATTCCTGGTTGTAGTCCTGGTCGTAGTCCTGGTTGTATTCCTGGTCGTAGTGCTGGTTGTATTCCTGGTCGTAGTGCTGGTCGTAGTCCTGGTTGTATTCCTGGTTGTATTCCTGTCATAGTGCTGGTTGTAGTCATGGTTGTAGTCCTGGTCGTAGTCTTGGTTGTATTCCTGGTCGTAGTGCTGGTCGTAGTCCTGGTTGTATTCCTGGTTGTATTCCTGTCATAGTGCTGGTTGTAGTCATGGTTGTAGTCCTGGTTGTATTCCTGGTTGTAGTCCTGGTCGTAGTCCTGGTTGTATTCCTGGTCGTAGTGCTGGTTGTATTCCTGGTCGTAGTGCTGGTTGTATTCCTGGTTGTATTCCTGTCATAGTGCTGGTTGTAGTCATGGTTGTAGTCCTGGTCGTAGTCCTGGTTGTGCTGGTAAATTGTCATCTCTGATATCCAATAGTTCTCCCCGGCTGTATGTAATAATACTTAAATCAAATCAAATGTATTTATAAAGCCCTTCTTAAATCAGCTGATATATCAAAGTGCTGTACAGAAACCCAGCCTAAAACCCTAAACAGCAAGCATTGCAGCTGTAGAAGCAAGGTAGCTAGGAAAAACTCCCTAGAAATGCCAGAACCTAGGAAGAAACCTAGAGAGGAACCAGGCTATGAGGGGTGGCCAGTCCTCTTCTGGCTGTGCCGGGTGGAGATTATAACAGAACATGGCCAAGATGTTCAAATGTTCATAAATGACCAGCAGGGTCAAATAATAATAATCACTGTGGTTGTCGAGGGTGCCACAAGTCAGCACCTCAAGAGTAAATGTCAGTTGGCTTTTCATAGGCGATCATTAAGAGTATCTCTATCACTCCTGCTGTCTCTAGAGAGTTGAAAACAGCAGGTCTGGGACAGGTCGCACGTCCGGTGAACAGATCAGGTGGACTGGGGACAGCAAGGAGTCATCATGTCAGGTAGTCCTGAGGCAGGGTCCTAGGGCTCAGGTCCTCCAAGAGAGAGAGAGAGAGAAAAAAGAAAGTAAGAAAGAGAAAGAGAGAATTAGAGACAGGCCACACTGTGGCCCCATCCGATAATACCCCCGGACAGGGCCAAACAGGCAGGATATAACCCCACCCACTTTGCCAAAGCACAGACCCCACACCACTAGAGGGATATCTTCAACCACCAACTTACCATCCTGAGTCAAGGCCGAGTATAGCCCACAAAGATATCCGCCACGGCACAACCCAAGGGGGGGCGCCAACCCAGAAAACTTAAGATTTCCTGGGGTAACAATGTAAGAAATAATACATAACAAAACAAAATACTGCACGGTTACCTAAGGACGAGAAGCAAAGCTGCCATCTCTATCAGCACAATACGAAGAAAAACAGACAAATTTATCAAGATAGAGGTCTCAGATCATTACTCTGAAATGACTAAGGGGGACCAGAACATCTCATTTCAGAGAGCTCTGGAAGTTGATCAAAAAACGACTAAAAGCAGCATTAACCAACTCTGTGGAGACCGAAGGGGCCAGTGTTATCCAAGCCTGAGACTGGGTTATCCAAGCCAGTGTTATCCAAGCCAGAGACCGGGTTATCCAAGCCAGTGTTATCCAAGCCTGAGACCGGGTTATCCAAGCCAGTGTTATCCAAGCCTGAGACCGGGTTTTCCAAGCCAGTGTTATCCAAGCCAGAGACCGGGTTATCCAAGCCAGAGACCAGGTTATCCAAGCCAGTGTTGTCCAAGCCCGAGACTGGTTTATCCAAGCCAATGTTGTCCAAGCCCGAGACTGGGTTATCCAAGCTAGTGTTATCCAAGCCTGAGACCGGGTTATCCAAGCCAGTGTTATCCAAGCCTGAGACCGGGTTATCCAAGCCAGTGTTATCCAAGCCAGAGACCTGGTTATCCAAGCCAGTGTTGTCCAAGCCTGAGACCTGGTTTTCCAAGCCAGTGTTATCCAAGCCTGAGACCGGGTTATCCAAGCCAGAGACCAGGTTATCCAAGCCAGTGTTGTCCAAGCCCGAGACTGGGTTATCCAAGCTAGTGTTATCCAAACCTGAGACCTGGTTATCCAAGCCAGTGTTATCCAAGCCAGAGACCTGGTTATCCAAGCCAGTGTTATCCAAGCCTGAGACTGGGTTATCCAAGCCAGTGTTGTCCAAGCCTGAGACCGGGTTATCCAAGCCACTGTTATCCAAGCCAGAGACCAGGTTATCCAAGCCAGTGTTATCCAAGCCAGAGACTGGGTTATCCAAGCCAGTGTTATCCAAACCAGTGTTGTCCAAGCCCGAGACTGGGTTATCCAAGCCAGTGTTATTCAAGCCAGTGTTATCCAAGCCAGAGACTGGGTTATCCAAGCCAGTGTTATCCAAGCCTGAGACTGGGTTATCCAAGCCAGTGTTATCCAAGCCTGAGACTGGCCACTGTTATCCAAGCCAGAGACTGGGTTATCCAAGCCAGTGTTATCCAAGCCTGAGACTGGGTTATCCAAGCCAGTGTTATCCAAACCAGTGTTGTCCAAGCCCGAGACTGGGTTATCCAAGCCAGTGTTATTCAAGCCAGTGTTATCCAAGCCTGAGACTGGGTTATCCAAGCCAGTGTTATCCAAGCCCGAGACTGGGTTATCCAAGCCAGTGTTATCCAAGCCTGAGACTGGGTTATCCAAGCCTGAGTGTTATAAGCCAGTGTTATCCAAGCCTGAGACTGGTTTATTCAAGCCAGTGTTATCCAAGCCAGTGTTGTACAAGCCCGAGACTGGGTTATCTAAGCCAGTGTTGTCCAAGCCCGAGACGGGGTTATCCAAGCCAGAGTTATCCAAGCCCGAGACTGGGTTATCCAAGCCAGTGTTATCCAAGCCTGAGACTGGGTTATCCAAGCCAGTGTTATCCAAGCCTGAGACTGGTTTATTCAAGCCAGTGTTATCCAATCCCGAGACTGGGTTATCCAAGCCAGTGTTATCCAAGCCCGAGACTGGTTTATTCAAGCCAGTGTTATCCAATCCCGAGACTGGGTTATCCAAGCCTGAGACCGGGTTATCCAGGCCAGTGTTATCCAAGCCTGAGACCGGGTTATCCAAGCCAGTGTTATCCAAGCCTGAGACCGGGGTTGGTCATTTGTCTAAAGAAAATGCTGCTCTCACCTTACATACAAAGAGGAGCAACCCACTTTTTTGACACAAAACAAAAAATGGTGAGTATAATAATCATCACCAGTAATACACCTCAGGGCCCAATGGTGAATTCTAGAACTATCAGCAGTAATACACCTCAGGGCCCAATGGTGAATTCTAGAACTATCACCACTAATACACCTAAGGGAACAATGGTGAATTCAATGGTGATACACCTAAGGGAACAATGGTGAGTTCTAGAACCATTCTAGAACTATCACCACTAATACACCTAAGGGAACAATGGTGAGTTCTAGAACCATCACCAGTAATAAACCTCAGGGCCCAATGGTGAGTTATATAACCATCACCAGTAATAAACCTGAGGGAACAATGGTGAATTCTAGAACTATCAGCAGTAATACACCTCAGGGCCCAATGGTGAATTCTAGAACTATCACCACTAATACACCTAAGGGAACAATGGTGAGTTCTAGAACCATCACTAGTAATAAACCTCAGGGCCCAATGTTGAGTTCTAGAACTATCACCAGTAATACAGCTAAGTGAACAATGGTGAGTTCTAGAACCATCACCAGTAATAAACCTCAGGGCCCAATGGTGAGTTATATAACCATCACCAGTAATAAACCTGAGGGAACAATGGTGAGTTCACTTAACCTCCAGATAATGGCTGTTTCACCCAGTGATGTAGTGGCCACTAAACCTCCAGATAATGACTATCACCCAGTTATGTAGTGGAGAAACTAAACCTCCAGATAATGACTGTTTCACCCAGTGATGTAGTGAAGTCACTAAACCTCCAGATAATGACTGTATCACCCATTGTTTAGTGGTCACTAAACCTCCAGATAATGACTGTATCACCCAGTGATGTAGTGGAGTCACTAAACCTCCAGATAATGACTGTTTCACCCAGTGATGTAGTGGAGTCACTAAACCTCCAGATAATGACTGTAACACCCAGTGATGTAGTGGTCACTAAACCTCCAGATAATGACTGTATCACCCAGTGATGTAGTGGTCACTAAACCTCCAGATAATGACTGTATCACTCAGTGATGTAGTGGAGTCACTAAACCTCCAGATAATGACTGTTTCACCCAATGATATAGTGGTCACTAAACCTCCAGATAATGACTATCCAAATCAAATCAAATTTTATTTGTCACATACACATGGTTAGCAGATGTTAATGCGAGTGTAGCGAAATGCTTGTGCTTCTAGTTCCGACAATGCAGTAATAACCAACAAGTAATCTAACTAACAATTCCAAAACTACTGTCTTATACACAGTGTAAGGGGATAAAGAATATGTACATAAAGATATATGAGTGAGTGATGGTACAGAGCGGCATAGGCAAGATACAGTAGATGGTATCGAGTACAGTATATACATATGAGATGAGTATGTAAACAAAGTGGCATAGTTAAAGTGGCTAGTGATACATGTATTACATAAAGATGCAGTAGATGATATAGAGTACAGTATATACATATACACATGAGATGAATAATGTAGGGTATGTAAACATTATATTAGGTAGCATTGTTTAAAGTGGCTAGTGATATATTTTACATAATTTCCCATCAATTCCCATTATTCAAGTGGCTGGAGTTGAGTCAGTGTGTTGGCAGCAGCCACTCAATGTTAGTGGTGGCTGTTTAACAGTCTGATGGCCTTGAGATAGAAGCTGTTTTTCAGTCTCTCGGTCCCAGCTTTGATGCACCTGTACTGACCTCGCCTTCTGGATGATAGCGGGGTGAACAGGCAGTGGCTCGGGTGGTTGTTGTCCTTGATGATCTTTATGGCCTTCCTGTGACATCGGGTGGTGTAGGTGTCCTGGAGGGCAGGTAGTTTGCCCCCGGTGATGCGTTGTGCAGACCTCACTACCCTCTGGAGAGCCTTACGGTTGTGGGCGGAGCAGTTGCCGTACCAGGCGGTGATACAGCCCGCCAGGATGCTCTCGATTGTGCATCTGTAGAAGTTTGTGAGTGCTTCTGGTGACAAGCCAAATTTCTTCAGCCTCCTGAGGTTGAAGAGGCGCTGCTACGCCTTCTTCACCACACTGTCTGTGACCAATTCAGTTTGTCCGTGATGTGAACTTAAAACCTTCCACCTTCTCCACCACTGTTCCATCGATGTGGATAGGGGTGTGATCCCTCTGCTGTTTCCTGAAGTCCACAATCATCTCCTTTGTTTTGTTGACGTTGAGTGTGAGGTTATTTTCCTGACACCACACTCCGAGGGCCCTCATCTCCTCCCTGTAGGCAGTCTCCTCGTTGTTGGTAATCAAGCTTACCACTGTAATGTCGTCCGCAAACTTGATGATTGAGTTGGAGACGTGCATGGCCACACAGTCGTGGGTGAACAGGGAGTACAGGAGAGGGCTCAGAACGCACCCTTGTGGTGAGTGTGAGGATCAGCGGGGTGGAGATGTTGTTACCTACCCTCACCACCTGGGGGCGGCCCGTCAGGAAGTCCAGTACCCAGTTGCACAGGGCGCGGTTGAGACCCAGGATCTCGAGCTTGATGATGAGTTTGGAGGGTACTATGGTGATAAATGCTGAGCTGTATCTGATGAACATCATTCTCACATAGGTATTCTCTTGTCCAGATGGGTTAGGGCCGTGTGCAGTGTGGTTGCGATTGCGTCGTCTGTGGACCTATTGGGGCGGTAAGCAAATTGGAGTGGGTCTAGGGTGTCAGGTAGGGTGGAGGTGATATGTTCCTTGACTACTCTCTCAAAGCACTGAAAGCACTGAAGTTTGAACAGGTCAGACTAAACACCTAATTCTGGTATCCCCATCGACGACCTTGGTGAGCAGGCAAGCGGTGAGGGTAGAGGTGAGGCAATTGCCAAAGCAGCGTAAATCAGCTCCTGGCCCCTCATCAAATATGCTGGTCAGACACACACACACACACACACACACACACACACACACACACACACACACACACAGCACTGATTACATTGTCAGTATGATATGACTGTCAAATGATTATCCTGGTGGATCACCTTTCTATTTCACTTCATGGCGCAGTGATGAGGCCGGTTCCACCAGGTTATTAAGGTGAATTGGGACAAAACTTGAAACTGTTAGTACCTTTCAACCTGGTCAAATGTCACCAACTTGATTCATGTCCCTGTTCCATTTATAGGAATGCTCACAGCGAGGAGCCCTGTTCCATTTATAGGAATGCTCACAGCGAGGAGCCCTGTTCCATTTATAGGAATGCTCACAGCGAGGAGCCCTGTTCCATTTATAGGAATGCTCACAGCGAGGAGCCCTGTTCCATTTATAGGAATGCTCACAGCGAGGGTTTGGTGATGCTGAGGGTGTCCTTGATGGTCTTCTATATGTTGCATGTTCTGCTGCAAACTACTGCAGCAGGCGATCCTCATAAATAATGCACTTCCTCATCTTATGATGTGGTGTTGACTAAGAGGGCTGTGACTGGGAGGGCCTGTGACTGGGAGGGCCTGTGACTGGGAGGGCCTGTGACTGGGAGGGCCTGTGACTGGGAGGGCCTGTGACTGGGAGGGCCTGTGACTGGGAGGGCCTGTGACTGGGAGGGCCTGTGACTGGGAGGGCCTGTGACTGGGAGGGCCTGTGACTGGGAGGGCCTGTGACTGGGAGGGCCTGTGACTGGGAGGGCCTGTGACTGGGAGGGCCTGTGACTGGGTGATAAAATACAGCCAAGTGGTAAATTGCATTTTGTTGTGAAGAAAGGACAAAGCTTTTTAATAATGTACTTCACAATGACTACTAGTTGTATCTGCTTAGCTGGGTAATGAATCTACTACTTTATAAAATGGCTATTTTCTATTATAACTTCACATAACACACATTACAGTCCTTGTCAAAATAATTGTATGATTTACTGATGTAGACTGACTGTAGCTCACGATTGGATTAGATTCAGGTCGGTGATTCCGTTATGTTTTGTTGTTTACAGAGTCAGACATGAGTTAGCTGTCAAGAAATATGGACGTATACATTTAATTACTTTAATTTAATTGACTTAAAGCCAGAATCTGGCGTTTGTGTTTCAGCCACATAGAGGAGGATATCCCCAATTCTTAAGTGTGTTCCTGTTTTAGCACTTACGTATACTGTTGCTTGATATCCCAAGACCGGTGTTGGTCCATATTCCACATATTTAGTTACTATAGGCTATATATATATATATATATATATATACTATATATCCTGTTATGCCATTTGCCCACAGAAATAGATCTAAAATATCCACATCCTAATGGATCAATATTACCTGTAAAGACCTTAGAGAAATAGATCTAAAATATCCACATCCTAATGGATCGATATTACCTGTCAAGAGAAATAGCTTTTTCCAAAAAAAGTGACTTTGTTTTGCTTAAGTCCCCTTTTAACTTTTGAAAATACATCCACAGAAAGGGAATTGCGTTAAGATCAGTGATTTTAGTAGTATGCATGTCATTTGGAATTAACCAATGACATAGTTTGATGATGTTTAAGAAATATTAGGAAAAATTCTAATTTTGTGAATGTGGCTTAATCTGTGCCATCCAAAAATAACATGCATACACAAGAAATTATGACAAAAAATAAGATTCAGAAAATAATGTGTTGTGGTAAATTTCAAAATAAATGTATATTAATATATTTGTTTTCAGTGTAATGTTTAAAGACGCATTATGCATTATTTCCTGGTTGCTAAAATTCTAATAGTTTGCCACGTTTCAGTTGGTAAAAAATAATGTAGAGCAAGGGTCTCCAACAGGCCAATCACCTATAAGCAGCTCACCAAACAATTCTAAAAGTACATACAATTTTCACGTGTTCCAACATAAACTGTCATAAACAAATCTCACAACTATCAGACACCTCAAGCTCCCAGTTTCTATGTAATCAAGGCAACATTGACATTATCCCCTGGTGTAAACTAAGATTGCGCCAGAGAAGAAGGCTGACGTTTTTCGTGTTCCTATCCAATTGTGTTTTTTGTTCAATTCTTTGTGTTGTTTGTAACTTCCCCGGGAACAAGCCCAGATCCCCGTCATTTGTGTGAAGAGAAGGATGAGAAAGAGGAGCCGGAGATCGGGCTGCTTTCTGAGAATTCATAGGCGATAGAATAAACCCCCACTGCCTTCCATTCTGCTAGCAAACGTGCAATCTTTGGAAAATATACTGCACTTTTGGAGCTAGGAACACAAGCATTTAGTTAGATTCTACTACACTGTTGGAGCTAGAAACACAAGCATTTAGTTAGATACTACTGCACTGTTGGAGCTAGGAACACAAGCATTTAGTTAGATACTACTGCACTGTTGGAGCTAGAAACACAAGCATTTAGTTAGATAATACTGCACTGTTGGAGCTAGAAATACAAGCATTTAGTTAGATATTACTGTTGGAGCTAGGAACACAAGCATTTAGTTAGATAATACTGCACTGTTGGAGCTAGAAACACAAGCATTTAGTTAGATATTACTGCACTGTTGGAGCTGGAAACACAAGCATTTAGTTAGATACTACTGCACTGTTGGAGCTAGAAACACAAGCATTTAGTTAGATACTACTGCACTGTTGGAGCTAGAAACACAAGCATTTAGTTAGATACTACTGCACTGTTGGAGCTAGAACACAAGCATTTAGTTAGATACTACTGCACTGTTGGAGCTAGGAACACAAGCATTTAGTTAGATATTACTGTACTGTTGGAGCTAGGAACACAAGCATTTAGTTAGATGCTA
>NC_056433.1:1893337-1928812 GCF_018296145.1 Oncorhynchus tshawytscha | reverse complement strand
AAAACATAAAGCAAATTCTACAATGGAATGGTTAAAAAATAAACATATCCAGGTGTTAGAATGGCCAAGTTAAAGTCCAGACCTGAATCCAATCGAGAATCTGTGGAAAGAACTGAAAACTGCTGTTCACAAATGCTCTCCATCCAACCTCACTGAGCTCGAGCTGTTTTGCAAGGAGGAATGGGAAAAAATTTCAGTCTCTCGATGTTCAAAACTGATAGAGACATACCCCAAGCGACTTACAGCTGTAATCACAGCAAAAGGTGGCGCTACAAAGTATTAACTTAAGGGGGCTGAATAATTTTGCACGCCCAATTTTTTCAGTTTTTGATTTGTTAAAAAAGTCTGAAATATCCAATAAATGTCGTTCCACTTCATGATTGTGTCCCACTTGTTGTTGGTTCTTCACAAAAAAATACAGTTTTATGTCTTTATGTTTGAAGCCTGAAATGTGGCAAAAGGTCGCAAAGTTCAAGGGGGCCGAATACTTTCGCAAGGCACTGTATATACTGTACTCTATATCATCTACTGCATCCTTATGTAATACATGTATCACTAGCCACTTTAACTATGCCACTTTGTTTACATACTCATCTCATATGTATATACTGTACTCGATACCATCTACTGTATCTTGCCTATGCTGCTCTGTACCATCACTCATTCATATATCTCTATGTACATATTATTTATCCCCTTACACTGTGTATAAGACAGTAGTTTTGGAATTGTTCGTTAGATTACTTGTTGGATATTACTGCATTGTCGGAACTAGAAGCACAAGCATTTCGCTACACTCGCATTAACATCTGCTAACCATGTGTATGTGACAAATAAAATTTGATTTGCAGCAGGGTGAGGAATGAGCGGCATTCAGTGGCCTCCCCAGAGTAACACGGCGGGTTATTGATTCTGGGCTCCGGAGATTCGGAAGCCCTGGAAGTGGCCGGTGGATCGAGGCGGAGATGGTGAACCTGTCTTGTGAGGTCGGAGACTTGGGCGATCAGGGTCTACAGTCCGTGATTGACTGTAGACCCTGCCACATGCCTCTTGTGTCTGAGCCGTTGAATTGAGATTCTACTTTGTCTCTGTACTGGCGCTTAGCTTGTTTGATAGCCTTGCGGAGGGAATAGCTGCACTGTTTGTATTCAGTCATGTTACCAGACACCTTGCCCTGATTAAAAGCAGTGGTTCGCGCCTTCAGTTCCACACGAATGCTGCCATCAATCCACGGTTTCTGGTTAGGGAATGTTTTAATCGTTGCTATGGGAACGACATCTTCAACGCACGTTCTAATGAACTCGCACACCGAATCAGCGTATTCGTCAATGTTGTTGTCTGACGCAATACGAAACATCTCCCAGTCCACGTGATGGAAGCAGTCTTGGAGTGTGGAGTCAGCTTGGTCGGACCAGCGTTGGACAGACCTCAGCGTGGGAGCTTCTTGTTTTAGTTTCTGTCTGTAGGCAGGGATCAACAAAATGGAGTCGTGGTCAGTTTTCCGAAAGGGGGCGGGGCAGGGCCTTATATGCGTCGCGGAAGTTAGAGTAACAATGATCCAGGGTCTTTCCAACCCTGGTTGCGCAATCGATATGCTGATAAAATTTAGGGAGTCTTGTTTTCAGATTAGCCTTGTTAAAATCCCCAGCTACAATGAATGCAGCCTCCGGATAAATCGTTTCCAGTTTGCAGAGAGTTAAATAAAGTTCAGAGCCATCGATGTGTCTGCTTGGGGGATATATACGGCTGTATATATCTTTTCTCATTTGAGAGAGACATACAGCGAGGCATACAGTAATCACAGGTGTTGAATTGGGAGAGCTAGCTAAAACAGTAGCTAAAACAGTAGGTGAGACAACAACAGCTAAACAGCTAGCACAACAACAGCAGGTAAAATGGCGGTGACTAGGCAGGGAGGGTCGGATTAACTACACACAGAGCCTGAGTGCGGCTGGGGCCGACAGATAAAACATAAACAAGCAGAATGGAGTACCGTGATTAATGGACAGTCCAGCATGCATCAGCTATGTAGCCAAGTGATCAGTGTCCAGGGGGCAGCGGTGGATGGGGCAGGGAAGCTGGACTGGCGAGTATTATCCAGGTTAAAAAACTGGCTGGCTGTGCAGAAGGTAAAAGGTAAAAGCCGCTAGCAGTGGCTAACAATGACTAAATAGCTTGTAGCTAGTTAGCTGGTTAGCTTCTGGAGGTTCTTGAGTGTGTTCTAAAAATTAAAAATAATAGCGATTCCGTATCACATTGGGTGAGGCAGGTTACCGGAAGGTATAAACAAATTAAAAATCGAAAAGAGATTGAAAGTAAATATGGGTCCAGTGAGTGTTTGGGACGCGGCGATTCAGACGGTTAGCAGGCCCGTGCTAACAAGCTAACAGTTAGTAGGCCGGGGCTAAACAAGGTAGCAGTTAGCGGACCGGGGCTAAACAAGGTAGCAGTTAGCGGACCGGGGCTAAACAAGCTAGCAGTTAGCAGGCCGAATTAGCAAGCAAGGAGATAGCAAGGGCTAGAAAGTTAGCCGTTGGGGGGGCGTCGCGATGGGGTGAGTCTGTTTATGCCTCTTCATGCGGTGACATCGATAGACCGGTCGTGGGTCCGGATATTGTAGCCCAGGAGTATGCTTCGGAGGTAGCACAGGAGCTCTGGCCAGGCTAGCTTCAAGCTATATACAGACACTGCATTAATACTGGACCAGATCAGATATACAGACACTACATTAATACTAGGTCAGATCAGATATATAGACACTGCATTAATACTAGATCAGATAAACAGACACTGCATTAATACTGGACCAGATCAGATATACAGACACTGTATTAACATATGACCATATACAGACACTGCATTAATATATGACCAGATAAGATATACAGACACTGCATTAATACTGGATCAAATCAGATATACAGACACTGCATTAATACCAGATCAGATATACATACACTGCATTAATACTAGATAAGAAAAACAGACACTGCATTAATACCAGATCAGATCAGATATACAGACACTGCATTAATACTGGATCAGATCAGATATACAGACACTGCATTAATACTAGACCAGATATACAGACACTGCATTAATATATGACCAGATATACAGACACTGCATTAATACTAGATCAGATATACAGACACTGCATTAATACTAGATCAGATATACAGACACTGCATTAATATATGACCAGATATACAGACACTGCATTAATATTTGACCAGATCAGATATACAGACACTGCATTAATACTAGATCAGATAAGAAATACAGACACTGCATTAATACTAGATCAGATATACAGACACTGCATTAATACTAGATCAGATAAGAAATACAGACACTGCATTAATACTGGATCAAATCAGATATACAGACACTGCATTAATACTGGATCAAATCAGATATACAAAAGTTGCATTAATATCAGATCAGATATACAGACACTGCATTAATACTGGACCAGATCAGATAAACAGACACTACGTTAATACTGGATCAGATCAGATGTACAGACACTGCATTAATACTAGATAAGAATAACAGACACTGCATTAATACTGGATCAGATCAGATACACAGACACTGCATTAATACTGGACCAGATCAGATACACAGACACTGCATTAATACTGGACCAGATCAGATATACAGACACTGCATTAATACTGGATCAGATCAGATACACAGACACTGCATTAATACTGGACCAGATCAGATATACAGACACTGCATTAATACTGGATCAGATCAGATATACAGACACTGCATTAATACCAGATAAGAAAAACAGACACTGCATTAATACTGGATCAGATCAGATACACATACACTGAATTAATACTGGACCAGATCAGATATACAGATACTGCATTAATACTAGATAAGATATACAGACACTGCATTAATCTCAGAACAGATCAGATATACAGACACTGCATTAATACTAGATCAGGTATACAGACAGTGCATTAATACTGGATCAGATATACAGACACTGCAATACTAGATCAGATCAGATATACAGTATGTCACGAATCCTGCTTCCTGAGTCTGTGTTTGCCTGTGTTTCTGTCCTGGAGCGTGTTTCCGGTGTCCTGGAACGCATCCTGTCTGGTTGCCGGGCGAATTAGCTTGTTGGGAGATCGATGTTCACCCGCACCTGTATCCCATCAGTAATCTGCACACCTGTCCTGATCATCACCTCTCCCCTTCAAAAGCTCTGACCTGACATCCATTCCCTGCCGGATCGTTAGCCATGAACAGTATGTTGTGCCATAGTATCAGCCTCAAGTTGGATAGAATTTATTTTGTTGTTTTTTACGTATTGCTTGCCTTAAACTTACCTCCGTTTGTTCTGTCTTCAGTTACTCACCCGGATCATTTACCCCATTCCCGCCTGGTCGGAGGAGGATTCCGCTTCCCCATTGGATCCACCTATTTACTCCCATCAACTCACCACCGCTGCCCGCTACGCCACCTGGATATATCTACCCATTCACATTCACTTGTAAATAAATACTCACCTTCTTCCTACTCTCCTTGTCCTGGTCTGCTTCTGGTTTCGATTTTGAAAGAACGTGACACAGTAACTGCATTAATACTAGATCAGATATACCGACACTGCATTAATACAAGATAAGGTATACAGACACTGCATTAATACTGGATCAGATGAGATATACAGACACTGCATTAATACTAGATCAGATCAGATATACAGACACTGTACTAATACTGGATCAGAAAAGATATACAGACATTGCATTAATACTAGATAAGATATACAGACACTGCATTTAACACTAGATCAGATCAGATATACAGACACTGCATTAATACTAGATCAGATCAGATATACAGACACTGCATTTAACACTAGATCAGATCAGATATACAGACACTGCATTTATACTGGATCAGATCAGATATACAGACACTGCATTAATACTAGATCAGATCAGATATACAAACACAACGGTTAATGAGGGGTGTGGTTAATGTGGGGTGTCAGCAGCCTGTACATTAACCCTTTCCTCAACACTCATTCAATGTGTTGCTCAGCAAATATATAACATACCACTTAATACAAATGTCAAGTTAATGTTCATATAACTATATTTACAATACTCTACATCCAAAATAATTTGTTAAATCTCTGGTACCTAAGTAACAGTACTGCTAAATATATAAATGAGCGAACAGTAAAATACCCTAAATATAAAATATCAACAATCCAACAGTCTGAATTAGCACAGAGACCATTTTTCTTGTCTTAGACCATTTTAGTTCAATTCAACATTTTTCTTGGCGGAGAGTTAGAAAAATATGCTGCCTAAAACAAGAGCATGCCTCAGGAGCTGTAATCCATGAAACAGCACCAGCAGGGAGTAGGCATTTAAACCTGTATGTACGAGTGTGTGTGTGTGTGTGTGTGAGTGCCTGTGTGTTTGTTCCTGTGTGTGTCTGTTCCTGTGTATGTGTGTCTGTTGTGTGTGTGTGTGTGTGTGTGTGTGTGTGTGTGTGTGTGTGTGTGTGTGTGTGTGTGTGTGTGTGTGTGTGTGTGTGTGTGTGTGCGTGCGTGTGTGTGTGCGTGCGTGCGTGCGTGCGTGTGTTCCTGTGTATGTGCGTGTTCCTGTGTATGTGCGTTCCTGTGCGTGCGTGCGTGCGTGCGTGCGTGTGTGTGTGTGTGTGTGTGTGTGTGTGTGTGTGTGTGTGTGTGTGTGTGTGTGTGTGTGTGTGTGTGTGTGTGTGTGTGTGTGTGTGCGTGCGTGCGTGCGTGCGTGCGTGTATGTGTGTGTGTGTATATGTGTGTGTCTGTATATCTGTGTGTCTGTGTGTCTGTCTGTGTGTGTTTACTGCGTGTGTTTACTATGTGTGTTTACAGTGTGTTTACTATGTGCCATTGGCAGAACACAAACACCAGAAATATCAGACAAAACTACTATTGCTTATTGTAATATGTGGCACACATGGTATGGTAGTAGATTGGTATTAGTATGGTAGTAGTATGGTATTGGTATGGTATTGGTATGGTAGTATTATGATAGTAGTATGGTAGTCGTATGGTAGTAGTACGGAGTAGTATGGTAGCTGTATGGTAGTAGTATGGTATTAGTACGGTATTGGTATGGTAGTATTATGGGAGTAGTATGGTAGTAGTATGGTATTGGTATGGTAGTATTATGGTAGTAGTATGGTAGTAGTATGGTATTGGTATTGTGGTATTATGGTGGTAGTATGGTTTTGGAATGGTAGTAGTATGGTAGTAATATGGTGGTAATATGGTAGTAATATGGTAGTAATGAGGTGGTAATATGATAGTAATATGGTAGGAATATGGTAGTAATATAGTGGTAATATGGTGGTAATATGGTATTAATATGGTAGTAATATGGTAGCAATATGGTGTTCCTATGCTGGTAATATATAGTAATATGGTAGTAATATGGTAGTAATATGTTCGTAATATGGTATTAATATGGTAGTAATATGCTGTTACTATGGTGGTAATATGGTGGTGTTATGTTAAATATGTGGTGGTAATATGGTAGTAATATGGTATTAATATGGTAGTAATATGGTGTTACTATGGTGGTAATATGGTGGCAATATGGTGGCAATATGGTGGTAATATGGTGGTAATATGGTAGTAATATGGTAGTAAAATGGTAGTAATATGGTGGTAATATGGTAGTAATATGGTAGTAATATGGTGGTAATATGGTGGTAATGTGGTAGTAATATGGTTGTAATATGGTGGTAATATGGTAGTGTTATGTTAAATATGTGGTGGTAATATGGTAGTAATATGGTGGTAATATGGTAGTAATATGGTAGTAATATGGTAGTAATATGGTGGTAAAATGGCATTAATATGGTGGTAAAATGGTAGTTATATGGTAGTAATATGGTGGTAATATGGTAGTAATATGGTAGTAATATGGTGGTAATATGGTAGTAATATGGTAGTAATATGGCAGTAATATTGTGGTAATATGGTGGTAATATGGTAGTAATATGGTGGTAAAATGGTGGTAATATGGTGGTAATATGGTAGTAATATGGTGGTAATATGGTATTAATAACTTGGCGTTATGTTAAATGTGTGGTAGTAATATGGCAGTAATATTGTGGTAATATGGTGGTAATATGGTAGTAATATGGTATTAATATGGTAGTAATATGGTAGTAATATGGTGGTAATATGGTCATAATATGGTGGTAATATGGTATTAATATGGTAGTAATATGGCAGTAATATTGTGGTAATATGGTGGTAATATGGTAGTAATATGGTAGTAATATGGTGGTAATATGGTGGTAATATGGTGGTAATATGGTATTAATATGTTAGTAATATGGTAGTAATATGGTGTTACTATGGTGGTAATATGGTGGTAATATGGTGGTAAAATGGTAGTAATATGTTAGTAATATGGTGGTAATATGGTAGTAATATGGTGGTAATATGTTGGTAATATGGTGATAATATGGTAGTAATATGGTAGTAATATGGGAGTAATATGGTGGTAATATGGTAGTAATATGGTGGTGTTATGTTAAATATGTGGTAGTAATATGGTAGTAATATGGTGGTAATATGTTAACTGTGTGGTGGTAATATGGTAGTAATATGGTAGTAATATGGTAGTAATATGGTGTTAATATGGTAGTAATATGGTGGTAATATGGTAGTAATATGGTAGTAATATGGTAGTAATATGGTGGTGTTATGTTAAATGTGTGGTGGTAATATGGTAGTAATATGGTAGTAATATGGTAGTAATATGGTGGTAATATGGTGGTAATATGGTAGTAATATGGTGGTAATATGGTAGTAATATGGTGGTAATATGGTAGTAATATGGTAGTAATATGGTAGTAATATGGTAGTAATATGGTAGTAATATGGTGGTAATATGGTGGTAATATGGTAGTAATATGGTAGTAATATGGTGGTAATATGGTAGTAATATGGTAGTAATATGGTGGTAATATGGTGGTAATATGGTAGTAATATGGTAGTAATATGGTAGTAATATGGTAGTAATATGGTAGTAATATGGTAGTAATATGGTAGTAATATGGTGGTAATATGGTGGTAATATGGTAGTAATATGGTGGTAATATGGTGGTAATATGGTAGTAATATGGTGGTGTTATGTTAAATGTGTGGTGGTAATATGGTAGTAATATGGTAGTAATATGGTGGTGTTATGTTAAATGTGTGGTGGTAATATGGTTGTAATATGGTGTTGTTATGTTAAATGTGTTGTTGTCATATTCCTCAATTCTGGTGTTCCTTTGCCCCACCATTGGATTACCGACCTCTGCCTGACCCTGAGCCTGTACGTCTGCCTGACCCTGAGCCTGTACCTCTGCCCGACCCTGAGCCTGTACCTCTGCCTGACCCTGATCCTGTACCTCTGCCTGACCCTGAGCCTGTACCCCTGCCTGACTCTGAGCCTGCCTGCCGTCCTGTACCTCTGCCTGACCCTGAGCCTGCCTGACATCCTGTACCTCTGCCTGAGCCTGCCTGCCTGCCATCCTGTACCTCTGCCTGACCCTGAGCCTGCCTGCCATCCTGTACCTCTGCCTGACCCTGAGCCTGCCTGCCATCCTGTACCTCTGCCATGGTAATATGGTGGTAATATGGTAGTAATATGGTAGTAATATGGTAGTAATATGGTGGTAATATGGTGGTAATATGGTGGTAATATGGTGGTAATATGGTGGTAATATGGTAGTAATATGGTGGTAATATGGTAGTAATATGGTAGTAATATGGTAGTAATATGGTAGTAATATGGTGGTGTTATGTTAAATGTGTGGTGGTAATATGGTGGTAATATGGTGGTAATATGGTGGTGTTATGTTAAATGTGTGGTGGTAATATGGTTGTAATATGGTGGTGTTATGTTAAATGTGTGGTTGTCATATTCCTCAGTTCTGGTGTTCCTTTGCCCCACCATTGGATTACCGACCTCTGCCTGACCCTGAGCCTGTACGTCTGCCTGACCCTGAGCCTGTACCTCTGCCTGACCCTGAGCCTGTACCTCTCCCGACCCTGAGCCTGTACCTCTGCCTGACCCTGATCCTGTACCTCTGCCTGACCCTGAGCCTGTACCCCTGCCTGACCCTGAGCCTGCCTGCCGTCCTGTACCTCTGCCTGACCCTGAGCCTGCCTGCCGTCCTGTACCTCTCCCGACCCTGAGCCTGTACCTCTGCCTGACCCTGATCCTGTACCTCTGCCTGACCCTGAGCCTGTACCCCTGCCTGACCCTGAGCCTGCCTGACATCCTGTACCTCTGCCTGAGCCTGCCTGCCTGCCATCCTGTACCTCTGCCTGACCCTGAGCCTGCCTGCCATCCTGTACCTCTGCCTGACCCTGAGCCTGCCTGCCATCCTGTACCTCTGCCTGACCCTGAGCCTGCCTGCCATCCTGTACCTCTGCCTGACCCTGAGCCTGCCTGCCATCCTGTACCTCTGCCTGACCCTGAGCCTGCCTGCCATTCTTTACCTCTGCCTGACTCTGAGCCTGCTTGCCATCCTGTACCTCTGCCTGACACTGAGCCTGCTTGCCATCCTGTACCTTTGCCTCTGTTGCTGTAATAAACATAGTTACTTCTACACGGTCTGCCTCTGCGTCTTACCTTGAAATCTGATATAGACTCTTGTGGGGGTCGTACAGCGAAATGGAGAACAGCACCATGTCCGTGAGACTCGCAGCTTTCTAATCACTCGGACCATTCGGATGCTGCAGATGATTTTGTGAGAAGACCGATTTTTGGGATGTGGTCTCAAGGCTGTCTATCACCACAGGTCTGGAAGACATTGGTGGATGTGATGGATTGAGACACAAATAAACCAGATTGCTCTAGATAAACTGGGGGGCTCAGACATTGACTTTAGGGGTTTTTCAACCCTATTTCTGGAAATGTACAAGTAGACATAATGATACTGATCTAATCTGAATTTAGAGTTTGGGAACTGTGTGTGTGTGTTAGTAACTGTGTGTATGGAACTGTGTGTGTTAGTAACTGTGTCTGTCTGTCTGTCTGTCTGTCTGTCTGTCTGTCTGTCTGTCTGTCTGTCTGTCTGTCTGTCTGTCTGTCTGTCTGTCTGTCTCTGTCTCTGTCTGTCTGTGTGTGTTAATAACTGTCTGTGTTTGTGTCTGTCTGTCTGTCTGTCTGTCTGTCTGTCTGTCTGTCTGTCTGTCTGTCTGTCTGTCTGTCTGTCTGTCTGTCTGTCAGTCTGTCTGTCTGTCTGCGTGTGTGTTCATCAGCATCTGCATGTTCATCTCCTGCCGGAGCCATGACATAACGTGCCATAATTAGCAGAGTAGAGTCAGACATTAGACACATATCCTGTATTAGAGAGAGGTGTGTATTAATAGTTATGTTTTGGACTGTCTCTCTCTGGCGCTGCATCAGACCGGCCTGCTCCCAGACGCTGGGCCAAACAATTACGGACAATTACGCAGCCTACATCTGTAAAATGCCAGTGGTAGTTTACACAGCGGCCCAAACTCAATTAACATGTTATTATTGGGACACAAACACCAATTTGTGATCAGCTTCTGTTGGCTGCAGTGCTGTTGGTTGGAAGACAAGGTTTCAAGACAAGCATCCCTACAGCTCCGCTCTGATCCGTCAGAGAGAGAGAGAAATCCAGAAAAGAACCATTAAATTCTATAACCACCTGAAAGGAAGCGATTCCCAAACCTTCCATAACAAAGCCATCACCTACAGAGAGATGAACCTGGAGAAGAGTCCCCTAAGCAAGCTGGTCCTGGGGCTTTTTTCACAAACACAAACAGACCCCACAGAGCACCATTTCAAAGCTCAGAGTCAGCCCAGGTACTTTCTTGTGGTGTCAGGACTTAGAATATGTGGACAACTACAAATACCTAGGGTTCTGATTAGACTGTAAATTCTCCTACCAGACTCACATTAAACTTCTCCAATCCAAAGTTAAATCTAGAATTGACTTCCTATTTCGCAACAAAGCTCCTTCACTCATGCTGCCAAACATACCCTCGTAAAACTGACTATCCTACCGATCCGTGACTTGGGCAATGTCATTTACAAAATAGCCTCCAACACTCTACTCAGCAGATTGGATACAGTCTATCACAGTGCCAAAGCCCCATATACTACCCTCCACTGTGACCTGTATTGTGACTCTCATTGGCTGGCCCTCGCTTCATATTCGTTGCCAAACCCACTGGCTCCAGGTCATCTATAAGTCTTTGCTAGGTATAGCCCCGCCTTATCTCAGCTCACCGGTCACCATAGCAACACCCACCCATAGCACGCACTGCAGCAGGTATATTTCACTGGTCACCCCCAAAGCCAACACCTCCTTTGGCCGCCTTTCCTTCCAGTTCTCTGCTGCCAATGACTGGAAAGACTTGCAAAAATCACTGAAGCTGGAGACTCATATCTCCCTCACTAGCTTTAAGCATCAGCTGCCATAGCAGCTTACAGATCATTGCACCTGTACATAGCCCATCTATAAATAGCCCATCTATAAATAGCCCACAAAACTACCTCATCCGCAAAATGTTATTTTTTCTTTCTCTTTTACACCCCAGTATCTCTACTTGCACATTCATATTCTGCACATCTATTACTCCAGTGTTTAATTGGTAAATTGTCATTATTTCTCCACTACGTGTTATTTATTGCCTAACCTCCCTAATCTTACTTAATTTGCCCACATTATATAGACTTTTCTATTGTGTTATTGACTGTATGTTTGTTTATGTGTAACTGTGTTGTTGTTTGTGTTGCACTACTTTGCTTTATCTTGGACAGATCGCAGTTGTAAATTAGAACTTGGTTAAATAAAGGTGAAATAAAATAAAAATAAGGACAGCTGTCGTTGGAGTTACCGCTGCGACAGACAAATGACATATTTACCTGGTTTATTTGATATTAATGGTTAACAATTAATATAAGACATTTCTGTCCTGTTAGTGTCTGTGTTTTCATGGGGTCCACTCTGGTTACCTGCAGCTAATCTGGGCACATGGTCACTGGAGATGGCTTGAGCTAACAAATGGGATAAAGACAGCATTACAGAGACAATAATGTGTTTTACTAGATATAGTTTAGGAGTAGAACCCCATTATCTCAAAATCATCCTTGCATCTGGGAAACAAAGTCAAGACAACAATCCACGTGGTTGAACCCAAGTGGCTTAAGATGCTTCTTGGTCTACCATGACTGAGCATTGTTAGTGTCAGCTATATATAGTACTCTGCATTTGTGTAAAGGTTAGGTTACTCTGCCCAACACTCAATTGGTTGACCAGACTCATTATTGAAATAATGAATCAATATTAAATAAAGTTGATTCTTTGAAGAAATGACCAAGTCTCTCTCAGTACTGAATTTCCACAACACCGCTCAGTCCTCCCAGATCCTTCGTTGTGGTGTAAGGGCAGCTGTTGTTGGCGTCATCGCTCAGAGGGAAAATAAAGCCAGGCCTTTATGTAACAAGGGGAATAGTTTAATATCGACACAACTGAAACACACAGCACACATAGCTCCTTAAAGTTGTGATTACATCACATTGTGAAATGGGTAAAGCAAGTTGGATCACTGCACGGCTGCTGCGATGACATTTCTCCCTGACTAGGTAGGAGACTAAAGCACAAATGTATTATATCATACTTTATCTATTACTTTATTATAATGTGTTCTACTTTATTATATGATATTATACATTATTTATTACTTTATTATAATGTGTTCTAATTTTATATATTATATTATACTTTATCTATTACTTCTACTTTATTATATGATATTTTATATTATACTTTATTTATAGGGTTATTAAAATATTATCTACTTTATAATATAATAATATACTTTATGAATTACTTTATTATAATGTGTTCTACTTTATAATATAATATACTTAATTAATTAATTACGTTATTATAATGTGTTCTACTTTATTATATAATAATTTACTTTATTAGTTACCTTACTATAATGCAGACTACTTTACTATAATGTGCACTACTTCATTATAATGTGCACTACTTCATTATAATGTGCACTACTTTATTATAATGTGCACTACTTTATTATAATGTGCACTACTTTATTATAATGTGCACTACTTCATTATAATGTGCACTACTTTATCATAATGTGCACTACTTTATTATAATGTGCACTACTTTATTATATAATAATATACTTTTTAGTTACCTTACTATAATGCAGACTACTTTATTATAATGTGCACTACTTCATTATAATGTGCACTACTTTATTATAATGTGCACTACTTTATTATAATGTGCACTACTTTATTATAATGTGCACTACTTCATTATAATGTGCACTACTTCATTATAATGTGCACTACTTTATTATAATGTGCACTACTTTATTATAATGTGCACTACTTTATTATAATGTGCACTACTTCATTATAATATGCACTACTTCATTATAATGTGCACTACTTTATTATAATGTGCACTACTTTATTATAATGTGCACTACTTTATTATAATGTGCACAACTTCATTATAATGTGCACTACTTTATTATAATGTGCACTACTTTATTATAATGTGCACTACTTCATTATAATGTGCACTACTTCCTTATAATGTGCACTACTTTATTATAATGTGCACTACTTTATTATAATGTGCACTACTTTATTATAATGTGCACTACTTTATTATAATGTGCACAACTTCATTATAATGTGCACTACTTTATTTTACTGTGTTCTACTTTATTATAATGTGCACAACTTCATTATAATGTGCACTACTTTATTTTACTGTGTTCTACTTTATTATAATGTGCACTACTTTATTATAATGTGCACTACTTTATTAATTACTTTTTATAACGTGCACTACTTTATTATAACATGCACTACTTTATTATAACGTGCACTACTTTATTATACCATGCACTACTTTATTATAACATGCACTACTTTATTATACCGTGCACTACTTTATTATAACGTGCACAACTTTATTATAACATGCTCTACTTTATCATAACGTGCACTACTATATTATAACGTGCACTACTTTATTATAATGTGCACAACTTCATTATAATGTGCACTACTTTATTATAATGTGCACTACTTTATTATAATGTGCACTACTTTATTATAATGTGCACAACTTCATTATAATGTGCACTACTTTATTATAATGTGCACTACTTTATTATAATGTGCACTACTTCATTACAATGTGCACTACTTCCTTATAATGTGCACTACTTTATTATAATGTGCACTACTTTATTATAATGTGCACTACTTTATTATAATGTGCACTACTTTATTATAATGTGCACAACTTCATTATAATGTGCACTACTTTATTTTACTGTGTCCTACTTTATTATAATGTGCACAACTTCATTATAATGTGCACTACTTTATTTTACTGTGTTCTACTTTATTATAATGTGCACTACTTTATTATAATGTGCACTACTTTATTAATTACTTTTTATAACGTGCACTACTTTATTATAACATGCACTACTTTATTATAACGTGCACTACTTTATTATACCATGCACTACTTTATTATAACATGCACTACTTTATTATACCGTGCACTACTTTATTATAACGTGCACAACTTTATTATAACATGCTCTACTTTATCATAACGTGCACTACTATATTATAACGTGCACTACTTTATTATAATGTGCACAACTTCATTATAATGTGCACTACTTTATTATAACGTGTACTGCTTATTTAACATTCATCAAAAATTAGCTTGCGTCCCTTTTCCAACAGTATTGGTATAAGAAATGACAAAAAATATTGTCCCGCAAACTATTCTTGTCTTGTTTTTTTTGCATAGGACTCCATTAGCTAAGAAATGTTTTTAAGGAGAGGCAAGCAGATCACAGGTGCGTGAATATTTGGCAAGAGACAGAAGAACATTTACAGAAATATTCAGACCCTTTACTCAGTACTTTGTGGAAGCACCTTTGGCAGTGATTACAGCCTTGTGTCTTCTTGGGTAAGGTGCTAAAATCTTTTCTCAGCTGTATTTGGAGAGTTTCTGCCATTATTTTCTGTAAATCTTCACAAGCTCTGTCAGGTTGGATGGGAAGCGTCCCTGCACAGCTCATTTCAGGTCAATCCAGAGATGTTTGACCGGGTTCAAGTCAGGGCTCTGGCTGGGCACATCAAGGACATTCAGAGACTTGTTCCGAAGTCACTCCTGCATTGTCTTGACTCGATCCTGACTAGTCTCCCAGTCCCTGCCGCTGAAAAACATCCTCACAGCATGATGCTGCCACCACCATGCTTCCCCATAGTGATAATGCCAGGTTTCCTCCAGACGTGACGCTTGGCATTCAGGCCAAAGAGTTCAGTCTTCATTTCATTTGAGAGTCCTTTAGTTTTTTAAATAATCACCAAGAGGACAGTCATGTGCCTTTTACTGAGGAGTGGCTTCCATCTGGCCACTCTATAATAAAGGCCTGATTGTTGGAGTGCTGCAGAGATGGTTGTCCTTCTGGAAGGTTCTCCCATCTCCACAGAGGAACTCTGGAGCTCTGTCAGAGTGACCATCGGGATCTTGATCACCTCCCTGACCAAGGCCCTTCTCCTTCGATTGCTCAGTTTGGCCGGCCACCTCTAGGAAGAGTCTTGGTGGTTTTTAACTTCTTCCATTTAAGAATGATGGAGGCCACTGTGTTCTTGGGAACTTCAATGCTTGTACCCTTCCCCAGATCTGTGCTGCGACACAATCCTGTCTCGCAGCTCTACGGACAATTCCTTCGACCTCGAGGCTTGGTTTTTGCTCTGACATGTACTGCCAAATGTGGGACCTTATATAGACAGGTGTGTGTCTTTCCAAAACATGTTTAATCAATTGAATTTACCACAGGTGGACTGCCATTAAGTGTTGAAACATCTCAAGGATGATCAGTGGAAACAGGAAGCAACTGAGCTCAATGTCGATTGAGCTCGTAGCATAGGGTCTGAATGCTTATGGAAATAAGGTTTTTCTGTTGTTGTTTTTTATAGATTTGCAAACATTTCTAAAAAACAGTTTTTGCTTTGTTCTTTATGGGGTATTGTGTGTAGACTGATGAGGATTTAGTTTTATTTAATCGATTTTAGAATAAGGCTATAAAGTAACAAAATGTAGAAAAAGGGAATGGGAATCTATCAATCTAGAACAGGATGATCTATTTTAGATGCAATTTGAATGAAGTTGATGGAGAGAGAGAAAGACTGAGAGTCTAGAGAGTACCTGAGAGACTGCTGGACTTCAGGACTGAGAGAGTGCTCGCGTGGGCACTGATTTAAAGAAACGATATTCAACTGAAAGACTGTTTCAAAACTCTTTAGCTGAAATACCAAAAATATCTTTACAACTAAAAAACAAGGTGACCCATGAACGAAAGATGGAGATTGGCTGTCTGTCCTCCATACTGAGATGGGCTGTCTGTCCTCCATATTGTCATGGGCTGTCTGTCCTCCATACTGAGATGGGCTGTCTGTGCTCCATATTGTCATGGGCTGTCGCTCCTCCATATTGAGTTGGGATGCCTGTGCTCCATATTGAGATTGGCTGTCTGTCCTCCATATTGTCATGGGCTGTCGGTCCTCCATATTGAGATGGGCTGTCTGTCCTCCATACTGAGATGGGCTGTCTGTCCTCCATACTGAGATGGCTGTCTGTCCTCTACTGAGATGGCTGTAGGTCCTCCATACTGAGATGGGCTGTCTGTCCTCCATATTGAGATGGCTGTCTGTCCTCCTTACCTAGATGGGCTGTCTGTCCTCCATACTGAGATGGCTGTCTGTCCTCCTTACCTAGATGGGCTGTCTGTCCTCTACTGAGATGGCTGTCTGTCCTCCATACTGAGATGGGCTGTCTGTCCTCCATACTGAGATGGCTGTCTGTCCTCTACTGAGATGGCTGTAGGTCCTCCATACTGAGATGGGCTGTCTGTCCTCCATATTGAGATGGCTGTCTGTCCTCCTTACCTAGATGGGCTGTCTGTCCTCCATACTGAGATGGCTGTCTGTCCTCCTTACCTAGATGGGCTGTCTGTCCTCTACTGAGATGGCTGTCTGTCCTCCATACTGAGATGTCTGTCTGTCCTCCATATTGAGATGTCTGTCTGTCCTCCATACTGAGATGTCTGTCTGTCCTCCTTACCTAGATGGTCTGTCTGTCCTCCATATTGAGATGGCTGTCTGTCCTCCTTACCTAGATGGGCTGTCTGTCCCCACCCTGAGATGGGCTGTCTGTCCCCACCCTGAACGTTGGTATCATGCATAGGCTAGATTTAGAAGCTAGATTTAGATATCACATATAATTTAACAGTTCCATTTCAGTATTGCTTTTCATATCAATAATTTAATACAATATACCTGTTTATCACAGTTATTTATCCATGGAAAAAGGGAGTGGTTTTGAATGGTAAATCCCGGTCACTCTTTGTCAACGGGTTCCCGCCATTCAACCCCAACTATGACGCATTTGTTCATGTGTGAACCAGGTCCTGCTCTGAGTGTATTTCCTGTGGTTCAGTACCAGATTCAGAATGTCCTGTGGTTCAGATACAGTATGTCCTGTGGTTCAGTATCAGATACAGTAAGTCCTGTGGTTCAGTACCAGATACAGTATGTCCTGTGGTTCAGATACAGTATGTCCTGTGGTTCAGATACAGTATGTCCTGTGGTTCAGATACAGTATGTCCTTTTTCAGATACAGTATGTCCTGTGGTTCAGTATCAGATACAGTATGTCCAGTGGTTCAGATACAGTATGTCCTGTGGTTCAGATACGGTATGTTCTGTGGTTCAGATACAGTATGTCCTGTGGTTCAGATACAGTATGTCCTGTGGTTCAGATACGGTATGTTCTGTGGTTCAGATACAGTATGTCCTGTGGTTCAGATACAGTATCTTCCGTGGTTCAGTACCAGATACAGTATGTCTTGTGGTTTAGATACAGTATCTCCTGTGGTTCAGATACAGTATGTCCTTTTTTCAGATACAGTATGTTCTGTGGTTCAATATCAGATACAGTATGTCCTGTGGTTCAGATACAGTATGTTCTGTGGTTCAGTATCAGATATAGTATGTCCTGTGGTTCAGACACAGTATGTCCTGTGGTTTAGATGCAGTATGTCCTGTGGTTCAGACACAGTATGTCCTGTGGTTTAGATGCAGTATGTCCTGTGGTTTAGATACAGTATGTCCTGTGGTTCGTAATTATGTTTACTGCTTCCTTCTCTACATTTAGAATCACTACAGAATACAGTATACTGGCAAAGCTTTCTGCTGTACAATAATATACTGAGTGTCTCTAGGTTATCCAGTAGGGTTAAGTCTATGGTAGACTACAATGTCTCTAGGTTATACAGTAGGGTTAAGTCTATGGTAGACTACAATGTCTCTAGGTTATACAGTAGGGTATAAGTCTATGGTAGACTACAGTGTCTCTAGGTTATACAGTAGGGTATAAGTCTATGGTAGACTACAGTGTCTCTAGGTTATCCAGTAGGGTATAAGTCTATGGTAGACTACAGTGTCTCTAGGTTATCCAGTAGGGTATAAGTCTATGGTAGACTACAGGGTCTCTAGGTTATCCAGTAGCGTATAAGTCTTTGGTTGACTACAATGTAGTGGCTCCTGTGGTTCAGATTCAGTATGTCCTGTGGTTCAGTATCAGATTACAGTATGTCCTGTGGTTCAGTAACAAATACAGTATGTCCTGTGGTTCAGTATCAGTACAGTATGTCCTGTGGTTCAGTATCAGATACAGTATGTCCTGTGGTTCAGATACAGTATGTCCTATGGTTCAGATACAGTATGTCCTGTGGTTCAGAGACAGTATGTTCTGTGGTTCAGATACAGTATGTCCTGTGGTTCAGATACAGTATGTCCTGTGGTTCAGATACAGTATGTCTTGTGGTTTAGATACAGTATGTCCTGTGGTTCAGATACAGTATGTCCATTTTTCAGATACAGTATGTTCTGTGGTTCAGTATCAGATACAGTATGTCTTGTGGTTCAGATACAGTATGTTCTGTGGTTCAGATACAGTATGTCCTGTGGTTCAGATACAGTATGTCCTGTGGTTCAGATACAGTATGTCCTGTGGTTCAGATACAGTATGTCCTGTGGTTCAGATACAGTATATCCTGTGGTTCAGATACAGTATGTCTTGTGGTTTAGATGCAGTATGTTCTGTGGTTCAGATACAGTATGTCCTGTGGTTCAGATACAGTATGTCCTGTGGTTCAGATACAGTATGTCCTGTGGTTCAGATACAGTATGTCCTGTGGTTCAGATACAGTATGTCCTGTGGTTTAGATACAGTATGTCCTGTGGTTTAGATAGAGTATGTCCTGTGGTTTAGATACAGTATGTCCTGTGGTTCAGATACAGTATGTCCTGTGGTTCAGATACAGTATGTCCTGTGGTTTAGATGCAGTATGTCCTGTGGTTTAGATACAGTATGTCCTGTGGTTCAGATACAGTATGTCCTGTGGTTTAGATACAGTATGTCCTGTGGTTTAGATAGAGTATGTCCTGTGGTTTAGATACAGTATGTCCTGTGGTTTAGATACAGTATGTCCTGTGGTTTAGATACAGTATGTCCTGTGGTTTAGATACAGTATGTCCTGTGGTTTAGATACAGTATGTCCTGTGGTTTAGATGCAGTATGTCCTGTGGTTTAGATACAGTATGTCCTGTGGTTTAGATACAGTATGTCCTGTGGTTCAGATACAGTATGTCTTGTGGTTTAGATGCAGTATGTCCTGTGGTTTAGATAGAGTATGTCCTGTGGTTTAGATACAGTATGTCCTGTGGTTTAGATGCAGTATGTCCTGTGGTTCAGATACAGTATATCCTGTGGTTCAGATACAGTATGTCTTGTGGTTTAGATGCAGTATGTCCTGTGGTTTAGATAGAGTATGTCCTGTCGTTCGTAATCGTGTTTACTGCTTCCTTCTCTACATTTAGACTCACTACAGAATACAGTATACTGGCACAGCTTTCTGCTGTACAATAATATACTCAGTGTCTCTAGGTTATCCAGTAGGGTTAAGTCTATGGTAGACTACAGTGTCTCTAGGTTATCCAGTAGGGTTAAGTCTATGGTAGACTACAGTGTCTCTAGGTTATCCAGTAGGGTATAAGTCTATGGTAGAGCCACTTGATGTGTAGTCTCTGTGCTAAATGTAAACAACCGAAATGACACTGTGTCACACACACACACACACACACACACACACACACACACACACACACACACACACACACACACACACACACACACACACACACACACACACACACACACACACACACACACACACACACACACACACACACACACACACACACACACACACACACACAGCAAGAGTGTTAGAATGAATATGTTAACCTTTAACTCTATGACTCAACCTGTGGAGGTCTAAGGAGCCAATCAGAAGAGAGCGTTTGGTCATTCTGTGTATTTGACTCAGCAGAACACGGTGGGCCTGATGGAGTCAGTCCAGTCCCTGGAGAAAGACTCCATTATACTATCGTTTTAGTTCTGTACTTCAGCAGTGTGTCTCTCCGACAATGGGAATAACAATCGAGCCTGTTGTCTGTCTGTCTGGCCCGGCTCCCGACTCGTGGGCTCTTACTGAGAGGCTTTGTGTTAGATAATTGGTCTGCTCACATGGTGTCCTGAAGCTGTGGTCGCTTCCCAAAACCTATTCTCTTTACACTGCCATTTACCAGGGTCCTATGGGGAATAGGGTGCCGCTTGGGATGCAGGCTGTGACTTGTCTTTCAGCCCCTCTGGAACACATTAACACCATCAGCGGGAGACGAGATGTATTTCTGACGTTGTGGGAGCTTTGCTTTTCTCCATTGTGTTGTGTAATTTCAGAAAGATGTGTGAGAGCAGGGATCTGACGTGAACCGGTCAACACAGCCTGCGAGATAGATAGAGACAGAGAGAGAGAAAATGAGAGAGAGAGAGACAGAGAGAGAGAAATTGAGAGAGAGACAGAGAGAGAGAGGAGAGAAAAATGAGAGAGAGAGAGAGAGAGAGAGAGAGAGAGAGAGAGAGAGAGAGAAAATGAGAGAGAGAGAGAGAGAGAGAGAGAGAGAGAGAGAGAGAGAGAGAGAGAGAGAGAGAGAGAGAGAGAGAAAATGAGAGAGAGAGAGAGAGAGAAAATGAGAGAGAGAGAGAGGAGAGAGAAAATGAGAGAGAGAGAGAGACAGAGAGAGAGAAATTGAGAGAGAGACAGAGAGAGAGAGGAGAGAGAAAATGAGAGAGAGAGAGAGACAGAGAGAGAGAGAGAGAGGAGAAAGAGAAAGAGAGAAAAATACAAAAAACAGAGCGAGAGAGAGAGCAGAGCAGAGAGACCCAGACCCAGTCGGGTTCAGACTGTGCATTGTCTGTGGATAATCATTTGAAGTGTTCCTGTAGAGTTCATGTCCCACTACTTTACCATATTAAAAGCATGTGGTGATACTCTGAGAGGGAATGGATCATCCTCTCAACTGTCACGGATCCCTCCGGAAATGTCATTATGCACACCTGGTCCCAATTCCCATTTGATTAGTAATTATATAAGTGTTCCCTTTGTTCACCATTGTCCCGTCGATTATTGGTCCAATGGCCTTCGGTGCGTGTGAGTACCTGTGCTGTGCTGTGTGTTTTAGCTTCTGTGCCATTTTGGATTGCGCAGATGATTACGGGTCTCGTCCCGTGTGTTAATCATCGAGCGCGTGTGTTATTTATTTGAGGTACTCCTCGTTTGTTTGGGTTTCAACCCTGTGTTTTTGTTACGTGTTTGTTTGGTCTTCGTCCCCGTGCCTTTACGCCTTTACACGGCACGCCGCCGTAATTTGGGGTATAATAAAAAAAAATATTACGCATTCCTGCACCTATCTCCCGAATCATTGTTACCAACGTGATGTCGTGTCTTTACTATCATTAACTGAAGACTGATAGTTTTTATCAAAGATTCTCTGTAATTAGTTATTATGCGATTAGACTGATTATTCATGTAACCGTAATTACTAGGAAGTTGGGGCACCAAGGAAAAATATTCAGATTACAAAGTTATCATTTCCTAAAATAACTTTTTGGATATATTATCTGATCAATTTGTCTTTGAATTAATTAATTATTTACTTTACCTCACGTTAGTCTCATTCCAAATGTCGTAAATTGTTGGTTATCTGCACAAACCCAGTCTTCACTATGAGTCATCCATACATCAATTGTCTTAAATCATTTATTTATTACTAACTAAGTAATTTACAGAAATGCATAAACAAACAAACAAACAAGGTAAATGTGGTTACATGAAATGATAGGAGAATGTGCCCTAGTGGGCTGAACCTTCATGGTGGCTTGTTAGACAAAAGGGGAAGTGGGGGTCGACTAAGAAGTCTCTGCAGAGTGATAATTATAACAATTGAAATGCTAATCCTTTGAACATGAACGCTCACTCATTTGGGAACAATTGCAATCAATATATATATTTACGCTCAGTGTGTCGTCTTGATCGCTGGTGAAAAGATAATTTATTTTGTAGAATTGTCCGTCTCTCTCCCTCTCTCTCTGTCGTGGTTATAGTGGATAGTTCAGAGTGACATTAATTCGTTTCGTTATAGATGGATGTTTCGGGGATTGTTGTTCTTCGCTTTCAATGATACCGAATTCCTAGCTGCAGACTAGTAATTCATCTCAAAGACTTGTTCTTATTCTGTCGGTATCGATTGTCTAAGAGTTTAACCATGTGGTATGGTTGGTTAAAAGATTCAGCAATGGTCTACAACCTTTGTCCTCCTAATGGAGAAAAACATGGTCTGCAACCTTTAGCCATCTCGTAATTGAGGTAAGCTCGGTCTGCTGATCGAAAACCCGAGTGGGGGTTTTATTCGGAAGGGCCGAAAAAAGGGCTGTCCCAGAAGGCCTAACCCTAACTGGGCTCAGGGGCGGTCCTCTGATTCAAATCAAAAGGGAATTGAATTTTTCTTCATTAAACAGTCCAAAATCATATTACACAATTATACAAACAGTATCATACTCACTCATTCATCTTATACAACAATTAGATGTAAACCTCACATCTGAGGCTATTATATAAACAGCGTTATGGTAATGTGGCCTCACCGTCTCCCATGAGCTTTCCCAAGTTGTGACAAACAGACCAGTTCGTAGCTGGATTCTCCACCGATCTTTTATACTTTCTATGGAATCAAATCAAATCAAATGTATTTATATAGCCCTTCGTACATCAGCTGATATCTCAAAGTGCTGTACAGAAACCCAGCCTAAAACCCCAAACAGCAAGCAATGCAGGTGTAGAAGCACGGTGGTTAGGAAAAACTCCCTAGAAAGGCCAAAACCTAGGAAGAAACCTAGAGAGGAACCAGGCTATGTGGGGTGGCCAGTCCTCTTCTGGCTGTGCCGGGTGGAGATTATAACAGAACATGGCCAAGATGTTCAAATGTTCATAAATGACCAGCATGGTCCAATAATAATAAGGCAGAACAGTTGAAACTGGAGCAGCAGCACGGCCAGGTGGACTGGGGACAGCAAGAAGTCATCATGTCAGGTAGTCCTGAGGCATGGTCATAGGGCTCAGGTCCTCTGAGAGAGAAAAAGAAAGAGAGAAAGAGAGAATTAGAGAGAGAACACTTAAATTCACACAGGACACCGAATAGGACAGGAGAAGTACTCCAGATATAACAAACTGACCCTAGCCCCCCGACACATAAACTACTGCAGCATAAATACTGGAGGCTGAGACAGGAGGGGTCAGGAGACACTGTGGCCCCATCCGAGGACAACCCCGGACAGGGCCAAACAGGAAGGATATAACCCCACCCACTTTGCCAAAGCACAGCCCCCACACCACTAGAGGGATATCTTCAACCACCAACTTACCTGAGACAAGGCTGAGTATAGCCCACAAAGATCTCCGCCACGGCACAACCCAAGGGGGCGCCAACCCAGAACATGACATTTGTTCGTACCTCAAGTTCTGTGAGGTGGAAGGATTTAGTTTGTTCTCTATGAAAATTTACTCTGCCTATACTGTGTGTCCATGAGGAGATCCTCTGGAATTTACAACGTCTCTCTGACCACAGCAACCTAGTTGAAGGAGGAAAGGGAGAGGCAGGGAGAGGGGGATAGGCTTGCTATACCCAAAGAGACCAACGTCAGTGACATCAACATAATCACGCTGCTGGTTTTAATGATTTACATTGTTAATAAATCTATCATATTTCGATTCAGGACACACAACTTTCCTGGAATTATTTTAGTTGATTGAATCAATGTGGTGAAAACGCATTTAGTGCAGTTTCAAATGGAGATTAATTCAAGTGTTTCACAATCCTTTGCTCGCTTATCTGATTATATATACTGAACAAATATATAAACCATTTCAAAGATTTTACTGAGTTACAGTTCATAGAAGGAAATCAGTCAATTGAAATACATTCATTAGGCCATAATCTATGAATTTCACATGACTGGGCAGGTATGCAGCCATGGGCCCACCCACTTGGCAGCCAGGAAGAGCCAATCATAATGAGTTTTTCCCCACAAAAGGGCTTTATTTGTCACGAACGTCGTCTTGGAAATGACTGGACCAAGGTGCAGCGTGGTGAGCGTAGATTTTTCTTTATTTTGCAAATGTCGCCAACAAAACGATAACACAACTAAAACGACCTTGAAGCTCCGTAAGGCTGCACATGCACAAATGAAGACAACTACCCACAACTAAGGTGGCAAAACAGGCTGCCTAAATATGATTCCCAATCAGAGACAACGATAGACAACTGTCCCTGATTGAGAACCATACCCGGCCAAAACATAGAAACAAAAACATAGAAATAAAGAAACTAGAATGCCCACCCTAGTCACACCCTGGACTAACCAAAATAGAGAATAAAAACCTCTCTATGGCCAGGGCGTGACAGTACCCCCCCCCTCCCGAAGTAGATGCCCACCCGGAACCTCCCCAAAACCTGACTCTATAGGGGAGGGTTCGGGTGGGCATCTAATTCGGTGGCGGATCCGTTGCGGGACGCAGACCCTGCTCCACCTCTGGCTCCCCCCACTTTGGTGGCGCCTCTGGACTGGGGACCCTCGTAGCAGGCCCCGGACTGGGGACCCTCGTTGCAGGCCCCGGAACCGTCGCTTGCGGCTCCGGACTGGGGACCGTCGCTGGCGGCTCCGGACTGGAGGACGTTGTGGGAGGCTCCGGACTGGAGACCGTCGCTGGAGGCTCCGGACTGGGGACCATTGCTGCAGGCTCACTGGAGGCTTTGTGCCATGGATCATCACTGGAGGCTTCTATCCATGAATCATCACTGGAGGCTTCGTGCCATGGATAATCACTGGATGCTTCGTGCCATGGATCATCACTGGAGGCTTTGTGCCATGGATCATCACTGGAGGCTTTGTGCCATGGATCATCACTGGAGGAAGGAGACGTATAGGCAGCCTGGTGCATGGAGCTGCCACAGGGCTTACCAGGCTGGGGGGACATACAGGAGGCCTGGTTCTGGGAGCAGGCACAGGACTCACCAGGCTGGGGAGACATACAGGAGGTCCGATTCTGGGAGCAGGCACCAGATACACTGGGCCGTGGAGGCGCACTGGAGGTCTCGAGGGTAGAGCCTGCACAACCCATCCTGGCTGGATGGTTACCTTCACCCGGCAAGTGCGGGGCGCTGGCACAGGACGCACCGGAGACACAGTGCGCAGGGCTGGCGCAGGATATCCTGAGCCGTAGAGACGCACTGGAGGCCAGATGCTCTGAGCCATCCTGGCTGGATGCCCACTCTAACCTGGCAAATGCAGGGAGCTGGAATGTAGCGCACCAGGCTGTGAACACGCACTGGAGACACCGTGCACTCCACTGCATAACACGGTGCCTGACCAGTACCACGCTCCCCACGGTAAGCACGAGGAGTTGGCTCAGGTCTCCAACCTGACTCAGCCAATCTCCTCGTGTGTCCCCTCCAAGAATGTTTTTGGGGGGCTGCCTCTCGTGCTCCGCTGTGCCAACTCCTCGTACTGTCGCCGCTCTGCTTTCGCCGCCTCTATCTCCTCCCTTGGATGCCGATACTCTCCAGCCTTTACCCAGGGTCCCTTGCCTTCCAAGATCACCTCCCATGTCCATTCCTCCAGAAAACGCTGCTCCTCCCGGCCACGCTGCTTGGTCCGTTTGTGGTGGGTAGTTCTGTCACGAACGTCGTCAGGGAAATGACCGGACCAAGGTGCAGCGTGGTGAGTGTACATTTCTTTTTTATTTAGAATGTCACCAACAAAAATTAGAAACAACAAAAATGAACGTGAAGCTGACTAGGGCTGTACAGGCCACTAACAAAGACAACTACCCACAACTAAGGTGGAAAAACAGGCTGCCTAAGTATGATTCCCAATCAGAGACAACAATAGGCAGCTGACCCTGATGGAGAACCATACCCAGCCAAAACATAGAAACAGAAAACATAGAAATAATGAAATGAGAATGCCCATCTTATTATTACAGACAGAGATACTCATTTATGCGTGTAGAATTATTCCTGGGATCTTGTATTTCATGATGTGTATGTGTGAAAAGCATTCCTGTTCCTTATCTCCCAGTCTAGTTTGTGAAAACCATTCCTGTTCCTCATCTCCCAGTCTAGTTTGTGAAAACCATTCCTGTTCCTCATCTCCCAGTCTAGTTTGTGAAAACCATTCCTGTTCCTCATCTCCCAGTCTAGTTTGTGAAAACCATTCCTGTTCCTCATCTCCCAGTCTAGTTTGTGAAAACCATTCCTGTTCCTCATCTCCCAGTCTAGTTTGTGAAAACCATTCCTGTTCCTCATCTCCCAGTCTAGTTTGTGAAAACCATTCCTGTTCCTCATCTCTCAGTCTAGTTTGTGAAAACCATTCCTGTTCCTCATCTCCCAGTCTAGTTTGTGAAAACCGTTCCTGTTCCTCATCTCCCAGTCTAGTTTGTGAAAACCATTCCTGTTCTCCTGTTTTACCCCTGGAGATCTTGCTTCACTCCAAGAGTTCAGAACAACAAACATTCCTGAGAAACTGGGCAGTTGAACAAGAGTCTTTTAAAAACAGAAGCTGAATTTTTTGTTGTTGTTGTTGCTGTTCACTGTTTGTGCAGAATGAGAAATGCAGATCATATCCTGTTATTGGTTAGGCTGGTATCTTTATGGTGCAGTGACACACACCCTCAGTCTGCCGGCCTGTTAAAGGGGCAATGTTTAGTTATACATTAGCATGAAGGATAGTTAAGTGCTACCTGATGTTATTGGAGGTGGCTGTGGACGCGCTAGGCTTCTGTGTATGTGTGTGTGTGTGTGTGTGTGTGTGTGTGTGTGTGTGTGTGTGTGTGTGTGTGTGTGTGTGTGGACACAGAGGGCTTCTCTGCACGCTCTTAACCAGGCTGGATACTCATGACTTCACTACAAAAAAACCAAGGCCGGGTTCACACCGCAAGTCAAGGACATCATTTTGACTAAGTGCATTTTTGAGGTGCTCAGGTCAACATTGGTCCAGGTCAGCATCCTGTTGAGGAAATAGTAGTGTAGCTCTGAATCTTACCACACTGTTTAGCCAATAGCTGTTTAGATACGACCACAGATCATCAGAACAGTCCTTAGAAGGATCCTTGAACCTTTACAATGAGATTATTTGAGATCGACACTGATAACAATTCTCCCATTTACATTAAATTGATTAGGTGAAAGTCTGTGTAGAGAGAGAAGGAGGATGAATTTTTCCCAAAACAGTGTTTGTGGGTGGAGAAAAACATACCAGCAGATGTGTCAATGATATATTTGGAAGCAAACAGATATGAGTTATAAAAAACACTTCTGAATTAAGCTTAGCGGATGGGCTCAAAGACCAATGAAGTTTACTCCAGGACTCACAGAAGTAGCAGTCCAGCATGTGTAGGGCATAAAGCTGTAGGCCTGCTACTTAGTGAATGGCATCATAAACCCTTGACCTCTGCTGAGGTGAGGTCTGCCGTTAGCTGAGGTCTGGTGTTAGGTGAGGTCTGCAGTAGTGTGAGGTCTGTGGTTGGTGAGGTCTGGTGTTGGTGAGGTCTGGTGTAGGTGAGGTCTGGTGTTAGGTGAGGTCTGGTGTTAGGTGAGGTCTGGTGTTAGGTGAGGTCTGGTGGTAGGTGAGGTCTGGTGTTAGCTGAGGTCTGGTGTTAGGTGAGGTCTGGTGTTAGGTGAGGTTGGGTGTTAGGTGAAATATATGTTATATAATGTCCTTTGTCTCCTCTTTCCTGTAGTTTATATGGTGCGTTCAACATCGTGCATTCCATGGTCAGGGTTATGTGGAGTTGTTTATGATATATACATGATATTCCTGGAGCCCCTCACAGCAAACCACGTGCTCCAAGCATGACTGGAAACACACTGCATTTGTAAAAAAAAAAAATATATTACAGTTGTGTGTCGTATTTCTTTTTAAATTGTTGCTCCTATATTTGTCTTGTAATTACGTTCAGGAAAATATAGGTTCTGCTGAGTGAGACTGAGCCACAGAGAGAGAATAAAACAGAAAATGTATATTTTGAATTCCTCTGTTGCCATCTGAGAAACAAAGACTGAGGATTAAAGCAACATGAGATTGGTTACGAGTCGCGTCTCAAAATCTGTCCAAAATATCTTGTCTTGGTGCCGGCTCGTATATGTTGTGGTTATCATCTATATCACCCTCTCCATTTCATCATCCAAGTAACTGCTTCCCCTGTTTCCCCTTTTTTCCCCGCTCCCCTGCTCCACAAGAGAGTTAGGAGGGCGTAATTACAGAGTAGAGCATTTGTGTTTAAACTGCAATACAGTTTGCCGTTCTTCACATAAACTGTCAGGAGCTTGAATGTGAAACGCAGCAGAATAAGCGTTATTTCTGAGTGGACCGTCTGCCAATAGTCAGAACAGAATAACACGTCGTGGTCCAGCCAGCCCGCTCTGACCACAATGTTTATTTATCTGGAGAGAGCTCATCGATGGAATTTCAGAATTAACTGACAGACTTAAAAATATTTATTGAAATGGCAGAAAAACCAAATGAACATCAGAGAACGTCCGTCATCACTGGTGGAGAGAAGAGGAGCGTAGGAGAGAGAGGAGAAAAGGGAATAGAAAGAATGGGTGTGGAGTAGAGAATCACGTAATTCTAATTAAGAAAAACACTTATTAAAACGTTACTCTGCAGAACCTCTCTCTATAGTTCTAGAACCTCTCACCCTGTGTAGTCAACACTAAATGATGGAACACTTGTCAAACAGAAACAAATAAAAAGGTGACCAGAAAAGGTAGAATTCTCATTTATTAAGTAGAAAAATATATTTCAGCCTACATCAATTTACACATAAGTATTCCATTCAAGTTAGTTGTCCTAGTATTATTTGTCATTGCATCATTTGTATCCTACATCTCCCTTATATTATATTATGAGGCATTCTTATAGGCCCCGGTAAAAGTTGCTACCGCAGTAGTAGTAGTAGTAGGACATCCTTTTGAAAACCCTTTTCATATGTTAGCTGAGCTGGCTTTCATTTAGAGCTGAATGAATGGAGGCATAAAGAGAGGCAGGCCAGGGAGAACACACTGAGACAAACTAAGACACACTGAGACACACTGAGACAAACTAAGACACACTGAGACACACTGAGACAAACTAAGACACACTGAGACACACTGAGACACACTGAGACACACTGAGACACACTGAGACACACTGAGACCCACTGAGACAAACTAAGACACACTGAGACACACTGAGACAAACTAAGACACACTGAGACACACTGAGACACACTGAGACACACTGAGACAAACTAAGACACACTGAGACACACTGAGACACACTGAGACACACTGAGACACACTGAGACACACTGAGACAAACTAAGACACACTGAGACACACTGAGACACACTGAGACAAACTAAGACACACTGAGACACACTGAGACAAACTAAGACTAAGACACACTAAGACACACTGAGACACACTGAGACAAACTAAGACACACTGAGACAAACTAAGACACACTGAGACAAACTAAGACACATTGAGACACACTGAGACAAACTAAGACACACTGAGACACACTGAGACAAACTAAGACACACTGAGACACACTGAGACAAACTAAGACACACTGAGACACACTGAGACAAACTAAGACGCACTGAGACAAACTAAGACACACTGAGACACACTGAGACACACCAAGACTAACTGAGACACACCAAGACACACTGAGACAAACCAAGTCACACTGAGACACACCAAGACACACTGAGACACACCAAGACTAACTGAGACACACCAAGACACACTGAGACACACCAAGACACACTGAGACACACCAAGACACACTGAGACACACCAAGACTAACTGAGACACACCAAGACACACTGAGACGCACCAAGACACACTGAGACATACCAAGTCACACTGAGACACACTAAGGCACACCAAGACACACTGGGATGCACCAAGACACACTGGGATGTACCAAGTTACACTGAGACACACCAAGACACACTGAGACACACTGGGACACACCAAGACTAACTGAGACACACCAAGACACACCGAGACGCACCAAGACACACTGAGACATACCAAGTCACACTGAGACACACCAAGACACACTGAGACACACTGAGACACACCAAGACACACTGAGACACACCAACACACTGAGACACACTGAGACACCTCAAGACACACCGAGACACACTGAGACACACTGAGACACACTGAGACACACTGAGACACACCAAGACACACTGAGACACATCAAGACACCAAGACACACTGAGACACACCAAGTCACACTGAGACACACCAAGACACACTGAGACACACCAAGACACACTGAGACACACTGAGACACACCAAGACACACCGAGACACACCGAGACACACCAAGACACACTACTCGCTCTGGTTAGGGTTAGAGTTGGGCTGGGGTGAATTGGGTTTGTGATTGGTCTGGTGCTTGGGGTGAATTGGGGTTATGGTTGGTCAGGGGCTTGGGGTGAATTGGGGTTGTGATTGGTCTGGTGCTTGGGGTGATTTGGGGTTATGGTTCGTCTGGTGCTGGGGTGAATTACAGTTATGGTTGGTCTGGTGCTGGGGTGAATTGGGGTTATGGTTGGTCTGGGGCTTGGGTGAATTGGGGTTATGGGTGGTCTGGTGCTTGGGGTGAATTGGGGTTATGGGTGGCCTGGGGCTTGGCTGAATTTGGGTTGGGATTGGGGCTAGAGTTAGGGTAAGGGGCGTCTGTAAAGCCTGCATGGAGAGGAGCGAAGATGTCTAGAAAACACACACTTAGTTGCCAAAGCAAAAAAGAGCAAAAATGTGAATCTGAAAATAACTAGGAAAGATCCTCAAGAGAGACAGTGTTGTGGAGCCCTCCTCTCTATTCTTCCTTGAACAACTCGGCATAACCTTCTTTGTTTCAGTGATGGTCTTAATTTTGTGCCAAAACTGCCACTGACATGACCGTCACTTACAGCTGAGAAACCAGGGGAGACTGAGGTACTAACACTAATTGCTGATTGCCTAGCAGACGTGGAGAGCAAACTTTCATGTACTAATTGATGATTGCCTAGGAGAGAAGAAACCACTCACCAAACAATAGGGCCACTGATTACCAAAACAAGTCATAAATTGCTTTGCACCTCGATCCTGGTTGATGTGATAACAACTATCTACGAGTTATAAGCAGTCCCCACACCATGTAGGTCACTGGGAAGACAGGCAGCACTTGATGGCCAAAGTCAGTACTAGATCACAACAGATAAAGAGAAAAAAAACAATTATCACACCTGGAGATAACAGGAGTCATCTAGCTATAGAATCCCTCCTGGAGATAACAGAGTCACTGGAGTTCCTCCTCTTCTGCCCATCTTAATCTTTTCTTTTAATTGGCCAGTCAGAGCTTTTTAGAGCCAGCTGTTCTGTGAAGGGAGTAGTACAAAGCGCTGTATGAGATATTCCGTTTTTTGACAATTTATCGCATGGCCTTCATTTCTCAGAACAAGAATGGACTGATGAGTTTCAGAAGAAAGTTATTTGTTTCTGGCAGTTTTGATCCTGTAATCAAACCCACAAATGCTGATGCTTCAGATACTGAACTAGTTTTATTGCTTTTTTAATCAGAACAACAGTTTTCAGTCGTGCTAATTTAATTGCAAAAGGGTTTTCTAATGAACAATTAGCCTTTTAAAATAATAAAATTGTATTTGCAAACACTACGTGCCATTGGAACACAGGAGTGATGGTTGCTGATAATGGGCCTCTATACGCCTACCTAGATATTCCAGCTACAATAATCATTTACAACATTAACCATGTCTACATTGTATTTCTGATCAATTTGATGTTATTTTAATGGGCAAAAAAAAAACGTGCTTTTCTTTCAAAAACAAGGACATTTCTAAGTGACCCCAAACTTTTGAACGGTAGTGTAGCTAAGAGAGTTTAAAGACCTGAAAGAACTTAGAGACCATAGACTTTAAAGACCTTAGAGATCTTCAAGACCCTAGAGACCACAGACTTTAGAGACCATGGAGTGTTTATAGACATTAGAGATTTAAAAGAACTTAGAGATCTTCAAGACCCTAGAGACCATAGAGAATGTGGCGACCAGAGAGACCTTAGAGACAAACAAAGGGTGGTGGGCTGCCCATCAGGAAGTCCAGGATCCAGGTGCAGTCCCATGGTCCTTAGCTTAGTGATGAGCTTTGATGGAACTATGGTGTTGAACACTGAGCTGAGCTGTAGTCAATGAATAGCATTCTCACATAGGTGTTCCTTTTGTCCAGGTGGGAAAGGGCAGTGTGGAATGGAATAAAGATTGCATAATCTGTGGATCTGTTGGGGCAGTATGCAAATTGGAGTGGGTCTAGTGGTTCTTGGATAATGGTGTTGATGTGTGCCATGAACATCTTTTCGAAGCACTTCAAAGCTACAGATGTGAGTGCTACAGGTCAATAATCATTTAGGCAGTTTACCTTGGTGTTCCTGGGCACAGGGCCTTTGGTGGTCTGCTTAAAACATGTTGGTATTACAGACTTGGACAGGGTGAGGTTGAAAATGTCTGGGCCTGCAGCCTTGTGAATGTTGACCTGTTTAAAGGTCTTACTCACATCGGCTCCGGTGAGCGTAATCACACAGTCGTCCGGAACAGCTGATGCTCTCATGCATGCTTCAGTGTTGTTTGCCTCAAAGCGAGAATATAAGTTATTTAGTTTGTCTGGTTGGCTCGTGTCACTGGGCAGCTCGCAGCTGTGCTTCCCTTTGTAGTCTTAAATGGTTTGCAAGCCCTGCCACATCAACGAATTGGCGTGGGCACCTAAACAATCTACAGCAACCGACCTCACCCTACTAGAATATGAAGTCAAAATTCTACTGTTTGCTGATGATCTGGTGCTTGTGTCCCCAACCAAAGAAGGACTACAACAACAGCTACATCTTCTTCACAGAGGGTAGTGAAAATATCCTCTGTGTACAAAGTAAAACACCAATTAACGCAGCGCAGAAGTAGGCCGATACCAGCGAGTTATCAAAATCCAAAAAAAGAGCTGATTCTACAACCACTTAAAAGGAAGCGATTACCAAACCTTCCATAACAAAGCCATCAACTATAGAGAGATGAATCTGAGATTAATCTGGGTCCACTAAGCAAGCTGGTCCTGGGGCTCTGTTCACAAACACAAACAGACCCCACAGAGGCCCAGGACAGAAACACAATTAAATCAAATCAAATCAATTTTATTTGTCACATACACATGGTTAGCAGATGTTAATGCGAGGGTAGCGAAATGCTTGTGCTTCTAGTTCCGACAATACGGTAATAACCAACGAGTAATTTAACCTAACAATTCCAAAACTACTATACACACAAGTGTAAAGGGATAAAGAATATGTACATAAAGATATATGAATGAGTGATGGTACAGGACGGCATAGGCAAGATGCAGTAGATGGTATCGAGTACAGTATATACATATGAGATGAGTAATGTAGGGTATGTAACAAAGTGGCATAGTTTAAAGTGGCTAGTGATACAGTACCTGTATTGCATAAAAATGCAGTAGATTATATAGAGTACAGTATATACATATACATATTAGATTAGTAATGTAGGGTATGTAAACATTATATTATATTAAGTGGCATTGTTTAAAGTGGCTAGTGATACATGTATTACGTAAAGATGCAGTAGATGATATAGAGTACAGTATATACATATACATATTAGGTTAGTAATGTAGGGTATGTAAACATTATATTATATTAAGTAAACATGTATTACGTAACTCAATGTTAGTGGTGGCTGTTTAACAGTCTGATGGCCTTGAGATAGAAGCTGTTTTTCAGTCTCTCGGTCCCTGCTTTGATGCACCTGTATTGATCTCGCCTTCTGGATGATAGCGGGGTGAACAAGTAGTGACTCGGGTGGTTGTTGTCCTTGATGATCTTTATGGCCTTCCTGTGACATTGAGTGGTGTAGGTGTCCTGGAGGGCAGGTAGTTTGCCCCCGGTGAGGCGTTGTGCAGACCTCACTACCCTCTGGAGAGCCTTACGGTTGTGGGCGGAGCAGTTGCCGTACCAGGCGGTGATACAGCCCGCCAGGATGCTCTCGATTGTGCATCTGTAGAAGTTTGTGAGTGCTTTTGGTGACAAGCCAAATTTCTTCAGCCTCCTGAGGTTCTTCACCACGCTGTCTGTGTGGGTAGACCATTTCAGTTTGTCCGTGATGTGTACGCCGAGGAACTTAAAACTTACAACCCTCTCCACTACTGTCCCGTCGATGTGGATAGGGGGGTGCTCCCTCTGCTGTTCCCTGAAGTCCACGAATCATCTCCTTTGTTTTGTTGACGTTGAGTCTGAGGATATTTACCTGACACCACACTCCGAGGGCCCTCACCTTATCCCTGTAGGCCGTCTCGTTGTTGTTGGTAATCAGCCTACCACTGTAGTGTCGTCCGCAAACTTGATGATTGAGTTGGAGGCGTGCATGGCCATGTAGTCGTGGGTGAACAGGGAGTACAGGAGAGGGCTGAGAACGCACCCTTGTGGGGCCCCAGTGTTGAGGATCAGCGGGGTGGAGATGTTGTTGCCTACCCTCACCACCTGGGGGTGGCCCGTCAGGAAGTCCAGTACCCAGTTGCACAGGGCGGGGTCGAGACCCAGGGTCTCAAGCTTAATGACGAGTTTGGAGAGTACTATGGTGTTAAATGCTGAGCTGAAGTCGATGAACAGCATTCTTACATAGGAATTCCTCTTGTCCAGATGGGTTAGGGCAGTGTGCAGTGTGTTTGTGATTGCGGCGTCTGTGGACCTATTGGGGCGGTAAGCAAATTGGAGTGGGTCTAAG
>NC_056433.1:1880837-1888337 GCF_018296145.1 Oncorhynchus tshawytscha | reverse complement strand
AGCAGACTGTATGGTGACAGTGAGAGAGACAGAGAGAGAGAGAGACAGAGAGAGAGCAGACTGTATGGTGACAGTGAGAGAGAGAGAGAGAGAGAGAGAGCAGACTGTATGGTGACAGTGAGAGAGAGACAGAGAGAGAGCAGACTGTATGGTGACAGTGAGAGAGACAGAGAGAGAGAGAGAGAGAGAGAGAGAGAGAGAGACTGTATGGTGACAGTGAGAGAGAGACAGAGAGAGAGCAGACTGTATGGTGACAGTGAGAGAGAGAGAGAGAGAGAGAGAGAGAGCAGACTGTATGGTGACAGTGAGAGAGAGAGAGAGAGAGCAGACTGTATGGTGACAGTGAGAGAGAGAGAGCAGACTGTATGGTGACAGTGAGAGAGAGAGAGAGAGAGAGAGAGAGAGAGCTGTATGGTGACAGTGAGAGAGAGAGAGAGAGAGAGAGAGAGAGAGAGCAGACTGTATGGTGACAGTGAGAGAGAGAGAGAGAGAGCAGACTGTATGGTGACAGTGAGAGAGAGAGAGCAGACTGTATGGTGACAATGAGAGAGAGAGAGAGAGAGAGAGCAGACTGTATGGTGACAGTGAGAGAGAGAGAGAGCAGACTGTATGGTGACAGTGAGACAGAGAGAGCAGACTGTATGGTGACAGTGAGACAGAGAGAGCAGACTGTATGGTGACAGTGAGAGAGAGAGAGAGAGAGCAGACTGTATGGTGACAGTGAGAGAGAGAGAGCAGACTGTATGGTGACAGTGAGAGAGAGAGAGAGAGAGAGAGAGACTGTATGGTGACAGTGAGAGAGAGAGAGAGAGAGAGAGAGAGAGAGAGAGAGGGGCAGAGAGAGAGAGAAAGAGAGAGAGAGACAGAGAGAGAGAGAGAGAGAGAGAGACAGAGAGAGAGAGAGAGACAGAGAGAGAGAGAGACAGAGAGAGAGAGAGAGACAGAGAGAGAGAGAGAGAGAGAGAGAGCAGACTGTATGGTGACAGAGAGAGAGAGAGAGCAGACTGTATGGTGACAGAGAGAGAGAGAGAGAGAGCAGACTGTATGGTGACAGAGAGAGAGAGAGAGAGAGAGAGCAGACTGTATGGTGACAGAGAGAGAGAGAGAGAGAGCAGACTGTATGGTGACAGAGAGAGAGACAGAGAGAGAGAGAGAGAGACAGAGAGAGAGCAGACTGTATGGTGACAGTGAGAGAGAGAGAGAGCAGACTGTATGGTGACAGTGAGAGAGACAGAGAGAGAGAGAGAGAGAGAGCAGACTGAGAGAGGAGACAGAGAGAGAGAGAGAGAGAGAGAGACAGAGAGAGAGACAGAGAGAGAGACAGAGAGAGAGCAGACTGTATGGTGACAGTGAGAGAGAGAGAGAGAGAGAGCAGACTGTATGGTGACAGTGAGAGAGAGAGAGCAGACTGTATGGTGACAGTGAGAGAGACAGAGAGAGAGAGAGAGAGAGCAGACTGTATGGTGACAGTGAGAGAGACAGAGAGAGAGAGAGACAGAGAGAGAGCAGACTGTATGGTGACAGTGAGAGAGAGAGAGAGAGAGAGAGACAGAGAGAGAGCAGACTGTATGGTGACAGTGAGAGAGAGAGAGAGAGAGAGAGCAGACTGTATGGTGACAGTGAGAGAGAGACAGAGAGAGAGCAGACTGTATGGTGACAGTGAGAGAGAGAGAGAGAGAGAGAGAGAGACTGTATGGTGACAGTGAGAGAGAGACAGAGAGAGAGCAGACTGTATGGTGACAGTGAGAGAGAGAGAGAGAGAGAGAGAGAGAGAGAGCAGACTGTATGGTGACAGTGAGAGAGAGAGAGACAGAGAGAGAGCAGACTGTATGGTGACAGTGAGAGAGAGAGAGAGAGAGAGAGAGAGAGCAGACTGTATGGTGACAGTGAGAGAGAGAGAGAGAGAGCAGACTGTATGGTGACAGTGAGAGAGAGAGAGAGAGAGAGAGAGAGAGAGAGAGCAGACTGTATGGTGACAGTGAGAGACAGAGAGTGAGAGAGAGAGAGAGAGAGAGCAGACTGTATGGTGACAGTGAGAGAGAGAGAGAGAGAGAGAGAGAGAGCAGACTGTATGGTGACAGTGAGAGAGAGAGAGAGAGAGAGCAGACTGTATGGTGACAGTGAAAGAGAGAGAGATAGAGAGAGAGAGCAGACTGTATGGTGACAGTGAGAGAGAGAGAGAGAGAGAGAGAGAGAGAGCAGACTGTATGGTGACAGTGAGAGAGAGAGAGAGAGAGAGCAGACTGTATGTTGACAGTGAGAGAGAGAGAGCAGACTGTATGGTGACAGTGAGAGAGACAGAGAGAGAGAGAGAGAGAGAGCAGACTGTATGGTGACAGTGAGAGAGACAGAGAGAGAGAGAGAGACAAAGAGAGAGCAGACTGTATGGTGACAGTGAGAGAGACAGAGAGAGACAGAGAGAGAGCAGACTGTATGACAGTGAGAGAGAGAGAGAGAGAGCAGACTGTATGGTGACAGTGAGAGAGAGACAGAGAGAGAGCAGACTGTATGGTGACAGTGAGAGAGAGAGAGAGAGAGAGAGAGAGAGAGAGACTGTATGGTGACAGTGAGAGAGAGACAGAGAGAGAGCAGACTGTATGGTGACAGTGAGAGAGAGAGAGAGAGAGAGAGAGAGAGAGACTGTATGGTGACAGTGAGAGAGAGACAGAGAGAGAGCAGACTGTATGGTGACAGTGAGAGAGAGAGAGAGAGAGAGAGAGAGAGAGAGAGAGCAGACTGTATGGTGACAGTGAGAGAGAGAGAGAGACAGAGAGAGAGCAGACTGTATGGTGACAGTGAGAGAGAGAGAGAGAGAGAGAGAGAGCAGACTGTATGGTGACAGTGAGAGAGAGAGAGAGAGAGAGAGCAGACTGTATGGTGACAGTGAGAGAGAGAGAGAGAGAGAGAGAGAGAGAGAGAGAGCAGACTGTATGGTGACAGTGAGAGAGACAGAGAGTGAGAGAGAGAGAGAGAGAGAGACTGTATGGTGACAGTGAGAGAGAGAGAGAGAGAGAGAGAGAGAGCAGACTGTATGGTGACAGTGAGAGAGAGAGAGAGAGAGAGCAGACTGTATGGTGACAGTGAAAGAGAGAGAGATAGAGAGAGAGCAGACTGTATGGTGACAGTGAGAGAGAGAGAGAGAGAGAGAGAGAGAGCAGACTGTATGGTGACAGTGAGAGAGAGAGAGAGAGAGAGCAGACTGTATGTTGACAGTGAGAGAGAGAGAGCAGACTGTATGGTGACAGTGAGAGAGACAGAGAGAGAGAGAGAGAGAGAGACTGTATGGTGACAGTGAGAGAGACAGAGAGAGAGAGAGAGACAAAGAGAGAGCAGACTGTATGGTGACAGTGAGAGAGACAGAGAGAGAGAGAGACAGAGAGAGACAGTGAGAGAGAGAGAGAGAGAGAGAGCAGACTGTATGGTGACAGTGAGAGAGACAGAGAGAGAGCAGACTGTATGGTGACAGTGAGAGAGAGAGAGAGAGAGAGAGAGAGAGACTGTATGGTGACAGTGAGAGAGAGACAGAGAGAGAGCAGACTGTATGGTGACAGTGAGAGAGAGAGAGAGAGAGAGAGAGAGAGAGCAGACTGTATGGTGACAGTGAGAGAGAGAGAGAGAGCAGACTGTATGGTGACAGTGAGAGAGAGAGAGAGCAGACTGTATGGTGACAGTGAGAGAGAGAGAGAGAGAGAGAGAGAGAGAGAGAGCAGACTGTATGGTGACAGTGAGAGAGAGAGAGAGAGAGAGAGAGAGAGAGAGCAGACTGTATGGTGACAGTGAGAGAGACAGAGAGAGAGAGAGACAGAGAGAGAGCAGACTGTATGGTGACAGTGAGAGAGAGAGAGAGAGAGAGCAGACTGTATGGTGACAGTGAAAGAGAGAGAGATAGAGAGAGAGAGCAGACTGTATGGTGACAGTGAGAGAGAGAGAGAGAGAGAGAGAGAGAGCAGACTGTATGGTGACAGTGAGAGAGAGAGAGAGAGAGAGCAGACTGTATGTTGACAGTGAGAGAGAGAGAGCAGACTGTATGGTGACAGTGAGAGAGACAGAGAGAGAGAGAGAGAGAGAGAGCAGACTGTATGGTGACAGTGAGAGAGACAGAGAGAGAGAGAGAGACAAAGAGAGAGCAGACTGTATGGTGACAGTGAGAGAGAGAGAGAGACAGAGAGAGAGCAGACTGTATGGTGACAGTGAGAGAGAGAGAGAGAGAGAGAGCAGACTGTATGGTGACAGTGAGAGAGAGACAGAGAGAGAGAGCAGACTGTATGGTGACAGTGAGAGAGAGAGAGAGAGAGAGAGAGAGAGAGAGAGACTGTATGGTGACAGTGAGAGAGAGACAGAGAGAGAGCAGACTGTATGGTGACAGTGAGAGAGAGAGAGAGAGAGAGAGAGAGCAGACTGTATGGTGACAGTGAGAGAGAGAGAGAGAGAGCAGACTGTATGGTGACAGTGAGAGAGAGAGAGCAGACTGTATGGTGACAGTGAGAGAGAGAGAGAGAGAGAGAGAGAGAGAGCAGACTGTATGGTGACAGTGAGAGAGAGAGAGAGAGAGAGAGAGAGAGAGAGCAGACTGTATGGTGACAGTGAGAGAGAGAGAGAGAGAGCAGACTGTATGGTGACAGTGAGAGAGAGAGAGCAGACTGTATGGTGACAATGAGAGAGAGAGAGAGAGAGAGAGCAGACTGTATGGTGACAGTGAGAGAGAGAGAGAGAGCAGACTGTATGGTGACAGTGAGACAGAGAGAGCAGACTGTATGGTGACAGTGAGACAGAGAGAGCAGACTGTATGGTGACAGTGAGAGAGAGAGAGAGAGCAGACTGTATGGACAGTGACAGAGAGAGAGAGAGAGAGAGAGAGAGAGAGAGCAGACTGTATGGTGACAGTGAGAGAGAGAGAGAGAGAGAGAGAGAGAGAGAGCAGACTGTATGGTGACAGTGAGAGAGAGAGAGCAGACTGTATGGTGACAGTGAGAGAGAGAGAGAGAGCAGACTGTATGGTGACAGTGAGAGAGAGAGAGCAGACTGTATGGTGACAGTGAGAGAGAGAGAGAGAGAGAGACAGACTGTATGGTGACAGTGAGAGAGAGAGAGAGAGAGCAGACTGCATGGTGACAGTGAGACAGAGAGAGAGCAGACTGTATGGTGACAGTGAGAGAGAGAGAGAGCACACTGTATGGTGACAGTGAGACAGAGAGAGAGCAGACTGTATGGTGACAGTGAGACAGAGAGAGAGCAGACTGTATGGTGACAGTGAGAGAGAGAGAGCAGACTGTATGGTGACAGTGAGAGAGAGAGAGCAGACTGTATGGTGACAGTGAGACAGAGAGAGAGCAGACTGTATGGTGACAGTGAGAGAGAGAGAGAGAGAGAGAGAGAGGAGACTGTATGGTGACAGTGAGAGAGAGACAGAGAGAGAGCAGACTGTATGGTGACAGTGAGAGAGAGAGAGAGAGAGAGAGAGAGAGAGAGAGAGAGAGCAGACTGTATGGTGACAGTGAGAGAGAGAGAGCAGACTGTATGGTGACAGTGAGAGACAGAGAGACAGAGAGAGAGCAGACTGTATGGTGACAGTGAGAGAGAGAGAGCAGACTGTATGGTGACAGTGAGAGAGAGAGAGCAGACTGTATGGTGACAGTGAGAGAGAGAGAGCAGACTGTATGGTGACAGTGAGAGAGAGAGAGCAGACTGTATGGTGACAGTGAGAGAGAGAGAGCAGACTGTATGGTGACAGTGAGAGAGAGAGAGAGCAGACTGTATGGTGACAGTGAGAGAGAGAGAGAGCAGACTGTATGGTGACAGTGAGAGAGAGAGAGAGAGCAGAATGTATGGTGACAGTGAGAGAGAGAGAGAGCAGACTGTATGGTGACAGTGAGACAGAGAGAGAGCAGACTGTATGGTGACAGTGAGAGAGAGAGAGAGAGAGACAGAGAGAGAGCAGACTGTATGGTGACAGTGAGACAGAGAGAGAGCAGACTGTATGGTGACAGTGAGAGAGAGAGAGCAGACTGTATGGTGACAGTGAGACAGAGAGAGAGCAGACTGTATGGTGACAGTGAGAGAGAGAGAGAGACTGTATGGTGACAGTGAGACAGAGAGAGAGCAGACTGTATGGTGACAGTGAGAGAGAGAGAGCAGACTGTATGGTGACAGTGAGAGAGAGAGAGCAGACTGTATGGTGACAGTGAGAGAGAGAGAGCAGACTGTATGGTGACAGTGAGACAGAGAGCAGACTGTATGGTGACAGTGAGAGAGAGACAGACAGAGAGAGCAGACTGTATGGTGACAGTGAGAGAGAGAGACAGACAGAGAGAGCAGACTGTATGGTGACAGTGAGAGAGAGAGACAGACAGAGAGAGCAGACTGTATGGTGACAGTGAGAGAGAGAGAGCAGACTGTATGGTGACAGTGAGAGAGAGAGAGCAGACTGTATGGTGACAGTGAGAGAGAGAGAGAGCAGACTGTATGGTGACAGTGAGAGAGAGAGAGAGCAGACTGTATGGTGACAGTGAGACAGAGAGAGCAGACTGTATGGTGACAGTGACAGAGAGAGAGCAGACTGTATGGTGACAGTGAGAGAGAGAGAGCAGACTGTATGGTGACAGTGAGAGAGAGAGAGCAGACTGTATGGTGACAGAGAGACAGAGAGAGAGCAGACTGTATGGTGACAGTGAGAGAGAGAGAGAGAGAGAGAGAGAGAGAGAGACTGTATGGTGACAGTGAGAGAGAGACAGAGAGAGAGCAGACTGTATGGTGACAGTGAGAGAGAGAGAGAGAGAGAGAGAGAGAGAGAGCAGACTGTATGGTGACAGTGAGAGAGAGAGAGCAGACTGTATGGTGACAGTGAGAGAGAGAGCAGACTGTATGGTGACAGTGAGAGAGACAGAGAGAGAGAGAGAGAGAGAGAGAGAGAGAGCAGACTGTATGGTGACAGTGAGAGAGAGAGAGCAGACTGTATGGTGACAGTGAGAGAGAGAGAGCAGACCATACAGAGTACACAGAGAGTACACAGCGGCAGAATACCTGACCACTGTGACTGACCCAAAATTAAGGAAAGCCTTGACTATGTACAGACTCAGTGAGCATAGCCTTGCTATTGAGAAAGGCCGCCGTAGGCAGACATGGCTCTCAAGAGAAGACAGGCTATGTGCTCACTGCCCACAAAATGAGGTGGAAACTGAGCTGCACTTCCTAACCTCCTGCCCAATGTATGACCATATTAGAGAGACATATTTCCCTCAGATTACACAGATCCACAAAGAATTTGAAAACAAATCCAATTTTGAAAAACTCCCATATCTACTGGGTGAAATTCCACAGTGTGCCATCACAGCAGCAAGATTTGTGACCTGTTGCCACGAGAAAAGGGCAACCAGTGAAGAACAAACACCATTGTAAATACAACCCATATTTATGCTTATTTATTTTATCTTGTGTCCTTTAGCCATTTGTACATTGTTAGAACACTGTATATATATATAATATGACATTTGTAATGTCTTT
>NC_056433.1:1845837-1865837 GCF_018296145.1 Oncorhynchus tshawytscha | reverse complement strand
TTGACTAGGGCCCATAGGGTTTATGTAGGGAATAGGGTGCCATTTGGAAAGCATACACACTCAGGGCTGGGACCCAATCAAACCTGGATAGATGGTGGGGGCCATGCCATGCCAACAGACAAATTCAAACAATTTGGAGCCAATTCAACAACACAATATTATTGTTCTAATTTTATTTAACCTTTATTTATCGAGGCAAGTGAGTTAATAACAAATACATATTTACAATGACGGCATACATCATCCAAACCCAGACGGCGCTGTGCACCGCCCAATCACGGCTGTGCACCGCCCAATCACGGCTGTGCGCCGCCCAATCACGGCTGTGCGCCGCCCAATCACGGCTGTGCGCCGCCCAATCACGGCTGTGCGCCGCCCTATGGGACTCCCAATCACGGCTGTGCGCCGCCCAATCATGGCTGTGCGCCGCCCTATGGGACTCCCAATCACGGCTGGTGTGATAGAGCTTGGAATCCAACCAGGGTGTCTGTAGTGACACCTCTAGCACTGAGATGCAGTGCCTTTGTATTCTAGTCCCTGTATTCTAGTCCCTGTATCCTAGTCTCTGTATTATATTCCTCCTGATTCTAGTCCCTGTATTCTAGTCCCTGTATCCTAGTCCCTGTATTCTAGTCCCTGTATCATAGTCCCTGTATCCTAGTCCCTGTATTCTAGAACCTGTATTCTAGTCCCTATATTCTAGTCCCTGTATCCTAGTCCCTGTATTCTAGTCCCTGTATCCTAGTCCCTGTATCTTAGTCCCTGTATCCTAGTCCCTGTATTCTAGAACCTGTATTCTATTCCCTGTATTCTAGTCCCTGTATCCAAGTCCCTGTATCATAGTCCCTGTATCCTAGACCCTGTATTCTATTCCCTGTATCCTAGTCCCTGTATCCTAGTCTCAGTATCCTAGTCCCTGTACCCTAGTCCCTGTATTCTATTCCTCCTGGTTCTAGTCCTCCTGGTTCTGACCTTTACTGTCTGCCCTGACCTCGAGCCTACCTGCTGCCCTGTACCTTTTGGACTCTGACCTGGTTTACGAACTTCTGCCTGTCCTCGACCTGCCTCTTGCCTGCCCCTTGCATTTGAATAAATATCAGAGACTCAAACCATCTGCCTCCTGTGTCTGCATCTGGGTCTTATCCAGAGGTATAATAGTACGAACTGGCCATGACTGACCCAGCAGACTCAGCCCAGCCCCACAACACTGTCTACATGCATGAGGCCACCATTGGAAGACAAGAGGAGCTACTCCAGAACCTTATGGAACGACTCCATACGCTGGCGGGATGCCATGCCCAGGGTTTCAAAATACTGGAGCAATTCCGGGGAAGGCAGCATCCCGGACGCGCAGTAATCCCTCCTACCAGTGGTGATTTTGACCAGCCTACGCCGGCTTCCCGATAACCCCATTTACCTCCTCCTGAGCACTATGCTGGGGACCCTGGAACCTTTCTTTCCCAGTGCTCCCTCATCTTTGAGCTGCAGCCCTCTTATTTCCCTTCGGACTGTTCGAGAATAGCGTATATGATAACGCTAATGTCTGTAAGGGCGCTCTCCTGGGCTATGGTAGTTAGGGAGCAACAATCCGCCATTTGCCTTCATTTGGAGGATTTCATGGCAGAGGTGAGGAAGGTGTAATCGAAAGCTTCGATTACATCAAGAACCCATTAGTGTGGCAAACTATGCGACTTTCGCACGTTGCCGCCGAGAGTGCCGGGACCCGGAGTCTCCTTTCGTTACCTTTGTTCATGGATTATCGGAGGAGATTAAAAATGAGCTCACAGGCTCGGGAGGTATCCCTGGACCTCGACTGCCTCATAGCCTTAACCATAAGGATCGATGGGCGCCTACGGAAACCCAGGAGGGAGAGGAGGTCTGTTTTCGGCCCCACTCATTCGTCTAGGGCTGCTTGCTCACCCCAGAAGAACCCCGGAGGTTCCCGATGCCTGCATAAAGAACATGTTCTCCAGGTGGTGTGAAAGTAGAGAAGTGTGAATTCCATCGCTCCGCTATCTCCTTTCAGGGACATGTCAACACTGAAGGGAATGTTCAGATGGATCCTGAAAAAGTGAGAGCGGTGGTGGAATGTCCCCAACTTACATCCAGAGTGTAGCTGCAATGTTTCCTGGGATTTGCTACTTTCTACTGCCGGTTCATTCGGGGCTAATGAACCTTGGCTTCTCCCCTCTCTGCATTCACTTCTCCTAAGGTGTCATTCACATGGTACTCTACTGTTCTCTACTCTACCGTACTCTACTGTACTCTACTGTACTGTACTCAATGGTACTGTACTCTGCTCTACTCTACACAACTCTACTGTTCTCTACTGTACTATTCTATACTATGCTGTTCTATACTGTACTGTTCTATAATGTACTGTTCTCTACTGTACTGTTCTATACTGTACTGTTCTATACGGTACTGTTCTATACTGTTCTCTACTGTACTGTTCTATACTGTACTGTTCTATACTGTACTGTTCTATACTGTACTGTTCTATACTGTTCTCTACTGTACTGTTCTCTACTGTACTGTTCTCTACTCTCCTGTTCTATACTGTACTGTTCTATACTGTACTGTTCTATACTGTTCTCTACTGTACTGTTCTCTACTGTACTGTTCTATACTGTACTGTTCTATACTGTTCTCTACTGTACTCTACTGTACTGTTCTATGCTGTGCTGTTCTACACTGTACTGTTCTATCCTGTTCTATACTGTACTGTTCTATACTGTTCTCTACTGTCCTGTTTTCTACTGTACTGTTCTATATTGTTCTATACTGTACTGTTCTATTTGGTACTGTTCTCTACTGTAATGTTCTATGCTGTACTGTTCTATACTGTTCTCTAATGTACTGTTCTCTACTGTACTGTTCTATATTGTTCTATACTGTACTGTTCTATTTGGTACTGTTCTCTACTGTTCTATACTGTACTGTTCTATACTGTTCTCTACTGTACTGTTCTCTACTGTACTGTTGTCTACTGTTCTACACTGTACTGTTCTCTACTGTAGTGTTCTATACTGTTCTCTACTGTACTGTTCTCTACTGTACTGTTGTCTACTGTTCTACACTGTACTGTTCTCTACTGTACTGTTCTATACTGTTCTCTAGTGTACTGTTCTCTAGTGTACTGTTCTCTACTGCACTGTTCTCAAATGAACTGTTCTATACTGTTCTCCACTGTACTGTTCTCTACTGTACGGTTCTATGCTGTACTGTTCTATACTGTACTCTTCTATAGTGTTCTATACTGTACTGTTCTATACTGTACTGTTCTCTACTGTACTGTTCTATACTGTACTGTTCTATACTGTTCTATACTGTACTGTTCTATACTGTGCTCTACTGTACTGTTCTATACTCTACTGTTTTATACTGTTCTCTACTGTACTGTTCTATAATGTACTGTTCTCTACTGTACTGTTCTATACTGTACTGTTCTATACTGTACTGTTCTATACTGTTCTCTACTGTACTGTTCTATACTGTACTGTTCTATACTGTACTGTTCTATACTGTACTGTTCTATACTGTTCTCTACTGTACTGTTCTCTACTGTACTGTTCTCTACTCTCCTGTTCTATACTGTACTGTTCTATACTGTACTGTTCTATACTGTTCTCTACTGTACTGTTCTCTACTGTACTGTTCTCTACTGTACTGTTCTATACTGTACTGTTCTATACTGTTCTCTACTGTACTCTACTGTACTGTTCTATGCTGTGCTGTTCTACACTGTACTGTTCTATCCTGTTCTATACTGTACTGTTCTATACTGTTCTCTACTGTCCTGTTTTCTACTGTACTGTTCTATATTGTTCTATACTGTACTGTTCTATTTGGTACTGTTCTCTACTGTAATGTTCTATGCTGTACTGTTCTATACTGTTCTCTAATGTACTGTTCTCTACTGTACTGTTCTATATTGTTCTATACTGTACTGTTCTATTTGGTACTGTTCTCTACTGTTCTATACTGTACTGTTCTATACTGTTCTCTACTGTACTGTTCTCTACTGTACTGTTGTCTACTGTTCTACACTGTACTGTTCTCTACTGTAGTGTTCTATACTGTTCTCTACTGTACTGTTCTCTACTGTACTGTTGTCTACTGTTCTACACTGTACTGTTCTCTACTGTACTGTTCTATACTGTTCTCTAGTGTACTGTTCTCTAGTGTACTGTTCTCTACTGCACTGTTCTCAAATGAACTGTTCTATACTGTTCTCCACTGTACTGTTCTCTACTGTACGGTTCTATGCTGTACTGTTCTATACTGTACTCTTCTATAGTGTTCTATACTGTACTGTTCTATACTGTACTGTTCTCTACTGTACTGTTCTATACTGTACTGTTCTATACTGTTCTATACTGTACTGTTCTATACTGTGCTCTACTGTACTGTTCTATACTCTACTGTTTTATACTGTTCTCTACTGTACTGTTCTATGCTGTACTGTTCCAGACTGTACTGTTCAATACTGTTCTATACTGTTCTCTACTGTACTGTTCTCTACTGTACTGTTCTATGCTGTACTGTTCTCTACTGTACTGTTCTATACTGTACTGTTCTATACTGTTCTCTACTGTAATGTTCTATACAGTAATGTTCTCTACTGTACTGTTCTATACTGTACTGTTCTATACTGTTCTCTACTGTACTGTTCTCTACTGTACTGTTCTATACTGTACTGTTCTATACTATTCTCTACTGTAATGTTCTATACAGTAATGTTCTCTACTGTACTGTTCTATACTGTACTGTTCTATACTGTTCTCTACTGTACTGTTCTACACTGTTCTCTACTGTACTGTTCTATACTGCTCTATACTGTACTGTTTTATGGTGTACTGTTCTCTACTGTACTGTTCTATACTGTACTGTTCTATACTGTACTGTTCTATACTGTACTGTTCTATACCGTACTGTTCTATACTGTACTGTTCTATACTGTTCTCTACTGTACTGTTCTCTACTGTACTGTTCAATACTGTTCTATACTGTTCTATACTGTTCTCTACTGTACTGTTCTCTACTGTACTGTTCTCTACTGTACTGTTCTATACTGTACTGTTCTATACTGTACTGTTCTATACTGTTCTATACTGTACTGTTCTTTACTGTTCTCTACTGTACTGTTCTCTACTGTACTGTTCTCTACTGTACTGTTCTATACTGTACTGTTCTATACTGTTCTATACAGTAATGTTCTATACTGTACTGTTCTACATTGTTCTATACCGTACTGTTCTATACTGTACTGTTCTATACTGTTCTCTACTGTACTGTTCTCTACTATACTGTTCTATATTGTACTGTTCTCTACTGTACTGTTCTCTACTCTCCTGTTCTATACTGTACTGTTTTATACTGTACTGTTCTATACTGTTCTCTACTGTACTGTTCAATGCTGTGCTGTTCTATGCTGTTCTCCACTGTACTGTGCTATATTGTTCTATACTGTACTGTTCTATACTGTACTGTTCTCTACTGTACTGTTATATACTGTTCTCTACTGTACTGTTCTCTATTGTACTGTACTCTACTGTACTATTATATACGGTACTATTCTATACTGTACTGTTCTATAATCTACTGTTCTATAATGTTCTCTACTGTACTGTTCTACACTGTACTCTACTGTACTGTTCTCTACTGTGCTGTTCTATACTGTACTGTTCTCTACTGTACTGTTCTATGCTGTACTGTTCTATGCTGTACTGTTCTATACTGTACTGTTCTATACTGTTCTCTACTGTACTGTTCTCTACTGAACTCTTCTATACTGTACTGTTCTCTACTGTACTCTACTGTACTTTTCTCTACGGTACTGATCTATACTGTACTGTTCTATACTCTACTGTTCTATACTGTACCGTTCTCTACTGTACTGTTCTATGCTGTGCTGTTCTCTACTGTCCTGTTCTATGCTCTACTGTTCTCTACTGTCCTGTTCTATACTGTACTATACTCTACTGTTCTATACTGTACTGTTCTATACTGTTCTCTACTGTACTGTACTGTTCTATACTGTACTGTTCTATACTGTTCTCTACTGTACTGTACTGTTCTATACTGTTCTCTACTGCACTGTTCTCTACGGTACTGTTCTATACTGTACTGTTCTATACTGTACTCTACTGTACTGTTCTCTATTGTACTGCACTCTACTGTACTATTATATACGGTACTATTCTATACTGTACTGTTCTATAATCTACTGTTCTATAATGTTCTCTACTGTACTGTTCTATACTGTACTGTTCTATTCTGTTCGAATATTGTTCTCTACTGTACTGTTCTATACTGTACTCTACTGTACTGTTCTCTACTGTGCTGTTCTATACTGTACTGTTCTCTACTGTACTGTTCTATGCTGCACTGTTCTCTACTGTACTGTTCTATACTGTTCTATACTGTACTGTTCTATACTGTTCTCTACTGTACTGTTCTCTACTGTGCTGTTCTCTACTGTGCTGTTCTATGCTGTACTGTTCTATACTGTACTGTTCTATACTGTTCTCTACTGTACTGTTCTCTACTGAACTGTTCTATACTGTACTGTTCTCTACTGTACTCTACTGTACTGTTCTCTACTGTACTGATCTATACTGGACTGTTCTATACTCTACTGTTCTATACTGTTTCATACTGAACTGTTCTCTACTTTACTGTTCTATACTGTACTGTTCTCTACTGTACCGTTCTCTACTGTACTGTTCTATACTGTTCTCTACTGTACGGTTCTATACTGTACTATACTGTACTGTTCTATACTGTTCTCTATTGTATGGTTCTATACTGTTCTCTACTGTACTGTTCAATGCTGTAATGTTCTGTGCTGTTCTCCACTGTACTGTGCTATATTGTTCTATACTGTACTGTTCTATACTGTACTGTTCTCTACTGTACTGTTCTACACTGTTCTCTACTGTACTGTTCTCTATTGTACTGTACTCTACTGTACTATTATATACGGTACTATTCTATACTGTACTGTTCTATAATCTACTGTTCTATAATGTTCTCTACTGTACTGTTCTCTACTGTACTGTTCTATACTGTACTCTACTGTACTGTTCTCTAATGTGCTGTTCTATACTGTACTGTTCTCTACTGTACTGTTGTATGCTGTACTGTTCTCTACTGTACTGTTCTATACTGTTCTCTACTGTACTGTTCTATACTGTACTGTTCTATACTGTACTGTTCTATACTGTACTGTCCTATACTGTTCTCTACTGTACTGTTCTCTACTATACTGTTCTATGCTGTACTGTTCTATATTGTGCTGTTCTCTACTCTCCTGTTCTATACTGTACTGTTTTATACAGTAATGTTCTATACTGTACTGTTCTCTACTGTACTGTTCTATACTGTACTGTTCTATACTGTACTGCTCTATACTGTTCTATACTGTACTGTTCTATACTGTACTGTTCTCTACTGTTCTCTACTGTACTGTTCTCTACTATACTGTTCTATGCTGTACTGTTCTATATTGTACTGTTCTCTACTGTACTGTTCTCTACTCTCCTGTTCTATACTGTACTGTTTTATACTGTACTGTTCTATACTATTCTCTACTGTACTGTTCTCTACTGTACTGTTCTATGCTGTTCTCCACTGTACTGTGCTATATTGTTCTATACTGTACTGTTCTATACTGTACTGTTCTCTACTGTACTGTTCTATACTGTACTGTTCTATACTGTACTGCTCTATACTGTTCTATACTGTACTGTTCTATACTGTACGGTTCTATACTGTTCTCTACTGTACTGTTCTCTACTATACTGTTCTATGCTATACTGTTCTATATTGTACTGTTCTCTACTGTACTGTTCTCTACTCTCCTGTTCTATACTGTACTGTTCTATACTATTCTCTACTGTACTGTTCTCTACTGTACTGTTCTATGCTGTACTGTTCTATATTGTACTGTTCTCTACTGTACTGTTCTCTACTCTCCTGTTCTATACTGTACTGTTTTATACTGTACTGTTCTATATTATTCTCTACTGTACTGTTCTCTACTGTACTGTTCTATGCTGTTCTCCACTGTACTGTGCTATATTGTTCTATACTGTACTGTTCTATACTGTACTGTTCTCTACTGTACTGTTCTACACTGTTCTCTACTGTACTGTTCTCTATTGTACTGTACTCTACTGTACTATTATATACGGTACTATTCTATACTGTACTGTTCTATAATCTACTGTTCTATAATGTTCTCTACTGTACTGTTCTATACTGTACTGTTCTATTCTGTTCGAATATTGTTCTCTACTGTACTGTTCTATACTGTACTCTACTGTACTGTTCTCTACTGTGCTGTTCTATACTGTACTGTTCTATACTGTTCTATACTGTACTGTTCTATACTGTTCTCTACTGTACTGTTCTCTACTGTACTGTTCTCTACTGTGCTGTTCTATACTGTACTGTTCTCTACTGTACTGTTCTATGCTGCACTGTTCTCTACTGTACTGTTCTATACTGTTCTATACTGTACTGTTCTATACTGTTCTCTACTGTACTGTTCTCTACTGTGCTGTTCTCTACTGTACTGTTCTATGCTGTACTGTTCTATACTGTACTGTTCTATACTGTTCTCTACTGTACTGTTCTCTACTGAACTGTTCTATACTGTACTGTTCTCTACTTTACTCTACTGTACTGTTCTCTACGGTACTGATCTATACTGGACTGTTCTATTCTCTACTGTTCTATACTGTTTCATACTGAACTGTTCTCTACTTTACTGTTCTATACTGTACTGTTCTCTACTGTACCGTTCTCTACTGTACTGTTCTATGCTGTGCTGTTCTCTACTGTCCTGTTCTATACTGTACTATACTCTACTGTTCTATACTGTACTGTTCTATACTGTTCTCTACTGTACTGAACTGTTCTATACTGTACTGTTCTATACTGTTCTCTACTGTACTGTTCTCTACGGTACTGTTCTATACTGTACTGTTCTATACTGTACTCTACTGAACTGTTCTACACTGTACTGTTCTATACTGTACTCTACTGTACTGTTCTATACTGTTCTCTACTGTACTGTTCTCTACGGTACTGTTCTATACTGTACTGTTCTATACTGTACTCTACTGTACTGTTCTATACTGTACTGTTCTATACTGTTCTCTACTGTACTGTTCTCTATGGTACTGTTCTATACTGTACTGTTCTATACTGTACTCTACTGAACTGTTCTATACTGTACTGTTCTATACTGTACTCTACTGTACTGTTCTATACTGTACTGTTCTATACTGTTCTCTACTGTACTGTTCTATACTGTTCTCTACTGTACTGTACTGTTCTATACTGTACTGTTCTATACTGTTCTATACTGTACTGTACTGTTCTATACTGTACTGTTCTATACTGTTCTATACTGTACTGTTCTATACTGTTCTCTACTGTACTGTACTCTTCTATACTGTACTGTTCTATACTGTTCTCTACTGTACTGTTCTCTACGGTACTGTTCTATACTGTACTGTTCTATACTGTACTCTACTGAACTGTTCTCTACTGTACTCTACTGTACTGTTCTATGCTGTACTGTTCTATACTGTACTCTACTGAACTGTTCTCTACTGTACTCTACTGTACTGTTCTATACTGTACTGTTCTATACTCTACTGTTCTATACTTTTCTCTACTGAACTGCACTCAACTGTACTGTTCTATACTGTACTCTACTGTATGGTTCTATACTGTACTGTTCAATGCTGTACTGTTCTACTGTTCTCTACTGTCCGTTCTCTACTGTACTGTTCTATGCTGTGCTGTTCTCTACTGTCCTGTTCTATGCTGTTCTCTACTGTATGGTTCTATACTGTACTGTTCTCCACTGTACTGTGCTATATTGTTCTATACTGTGCTGTTCTATACTGTACTGTTCTCTACTGTACTGTTCTACACTGTTCTCTACTGTACTGTTCTCTATTGTACTGTACTCTACTGTAATATTATATACGGTACTATTCTATACTGTACTGTTCTATAATCTACTGTTCTATAATGTTCTCTACTGTACTGTTCTATACTGTACTGTTCTATTGTGTTCGAATATTGTTCTCTACTGTACTGTTCTATACTGTACTCTACTGTACTGTTCTCTACTGTGCTGTTCTATACTGTACTGTTCTCTACTGTACTGTTGTATGCTGTACTGTTCTCTACTGTACTGTTCTATACTGTACTGTTCTATACTGTTCTCTACTGTACTGTTCTATACTGTACTGTTCTATACTGTACTCTACTGTACTGTTCTCTACTGTACTGTTCTATACTGTACTGTTCTATACTGTACTGTTCTCCACTGTACTGTTCTCTACTGTACTGTTCTATACTGTACTGTTCTATACTATTCTCTACTGTACTGTTCTATACTGCTCTATACTGTACTGTTCTATGGTGTACTATTCTCTACTGTACTGTTCTATACTGTACTGTTCTATACTGTACTGCTCTATACTGTTCTATACTGTACTGTTCTATACTGTACTGCTCTATACTGTTCTATACTGTTCTATACTGTACTGTCCTATACTATACTGTTCTATGCTGTACTGTTCTATATTGTACTGTTCTCTACTGTACTGTTCTCTACTCTCCTGTTCTATACTGTACTGTTTTATACTGTACTGTTCTATACTATTCTCTACTGTACTGTTCTCTACTGTACTGTTCAATGCTGTACTGTTCTATGCTGTTCTCCACTGTACTGTGCTATATTGTTCTATACTGTACTGTTCTATACTGTACTGTTCTATACTGTACTGTTCTATACTGTTCTCTACTGTACTGTTCTCTACGGTACTGTTCTATACTGTACTGTTCTATACTGTACTCTACTGAACTGTTCTACACTGTACTGTTCTATACTGTACTCTACTGTACTGTTCTATACTGTACTGTTCTATACTGTTCTCTACTGTACTGTTCTCTATGGTACTGTTCTATACTGTACTGTTCTATACTGTACTCTACTGAACTGTTCTATACTGTACTGTTCTATACTGTACTCTACTGTACTGTTCTCTATGGTACTGTTCTATACTGTACTGTTCTATACTGTACTCTACTGAACTGTTCTATACTGTACTGTTCTATACTGTACTCTACTGTACTGTTCTATACTGTACTGTTCTATACTGTTCTCTACTGTACTGTTCTATACTGTTCTCTACTGTACTGTACTGTTCTATACTGTACTGTTCTATACTGTTCTATACTGTACTGTACTGTTCTATACTGTACTGTTCTATACTGTTCTATACTGTACTGTTCTATACTGTTCTCTACTGTACTGTACTCTTCTATACTGTACTGTTCTATACTGTTCTCTACTGTACTGTTCTCTACGGTACTGTTCTATACTGCACTGTTCTATACTGTACTCTACTGAACTGTTCTCTACTGTACTCTACTGTACTGTTCTATGCTGTACTGTTCTATACTGTACTCTACTGAACTGTTCTCTACTGTACTCTACTGTACTGTTCTATACTGTACTGTTCTATACTCTACTGTTCTATACTTTTCTCTACTGTACTGCACTCTACTGTACTGTTCTATACTGTACTCTACTGTATGGTTCTATACTGTACTGTTCAATGCTGTACTGTTCTATACTGTTCTCTACTGTCCGTTTCTACTGTACTGTTCTATGCTGTGCTGTTCTCTACTGTCCTGTTCTATGCTGTTCTCTACTGTATGGTTCTATACTGTACTGTTCTCCACTGTACTGTGCTATATTGTTCTATACTGTGCTGTTCTATACTGTACTGTTCTCTACTGTACTGTTCTACACTGTTCTCTACTGTACTGTTCTCTATTGTACTGTACTCTACTGTAATATTATATACGGTACTATTCTATACTGTACTGTTCTATAATCTACTGTTCTATAATGTTCTCTACTGTACTGTTCTATACGGTACTGTTCTATACTGTACTGTTCTATAATGTACTCTACTGTACTGTTCTATACTGTACTGTTCTATACTGTTCTCTACTGTACTGTTGTCTCTATGGTACTGTTCTATACTGTACTGTTCTATACTGTACTCTACTGAACTGTTCTATACTGTACTGTTCTATACTGTACTCTACTGTACTGTTCTATACTGTACTGTTCTATACTGTTCTCTACTGTACTGTTCTATACTGTTCTCTACTGTACTGTACTGTTCTATACTGTACTGTTCTATACTGTTCTATACTGTACTGTACTGTTCTATACTGTACTGTTCTATACTGTTCTATACTGTACTGTTCTATACTGTTCTCTACTGTACTGTACTCTTCTATACTGTACTGTTCTATACTGTTCTCTACTGTACTGTTCTCTACGGTACTGTTCTATACTGCACTGTTCTATACTGTACTCTACTGAACTGTTCTCTACTGTACTCTACTGTACTGTTCTATGCTGTACTGTTCTATACTGTACTCTACTGAACTGTTCTCTACTGTACTCTACTGTACTGTTCTATACTGTACTGTTCTATACTCTACTGTTCTATACTTTTCTCTACTGTACTGCACTCTACTGTACTGTTCTATACTGTACTCTACTGTATGGTTCTATACTGTACTGTTCAATGCTGTACTGTTCTATACTGTTCTCTACTGTCCGTTCTCTACTGTACTGTTCTATGCTGTGCTGTTCTCTACTGTCCTGTTCTATGCTGTTCTCTACTGTATGGTTCTATACTGTACTGTTCTCCACTGTACTGTGCTATATTGTTCTATACTGTGCTGTTCTATACTGTACTGTTCTCTACTGTACTGTTCTACACTGTTCTCTACTGTACTGTTCTCTATTGTACTGTACTCTACTGTAATATTATATACGGTACTATTCTATACTGTACTGTTCTATAATCTACTGTTCTATAATGTTCTCTACTGTACTGTTCTATACTGTACTGTTCTATTGTGTTCGAATATTGTTCTCTACTGTACTGTTCTATACTGTACTCTACTGTACTGTTCTCTACTGTGCTGTTCTATACTGTACTGTTCTCTACTGTACTGTTGTATGCTGTACTGTTCTCTACTGTACTGTTCTATACTGTACTGTTCTATGCTGTACTGTTCTCTACTGTACTGTTCTATACTGTACTGTTCTATACTGTTCTATACTGTACTGTTCTCTACTGTACTGTTCTATACTGTATTGTTCTATACTGTTCTCTACTGTACTGTTCTATACTGTACTGTTCTATACTGTACTGTTCTCCACTGTACTGTTCTCTACTGTACTGTTCTATACTGTACTGTTCTATACTATTCTCTACTGTACTGTTCTATACTGCTCTATACTGTACTGTTCTATGGTGTACTATTCTCTACTGTACTGTTCTATACTGTACTGTTCTATACTGTACTGCTCTATACTGTTCTATACTGTACTGTTCTATACTGTACTGCTCTATACTGTTCTATACTGTTCTATACTGTACTGTCCTATACTATACTGTTCTATGCTGTACTGTTCTATATTGTACTGTTCTCTACTGTACTGTTCTCTACTCTCCTGTTCTATACTGTACTGTTTTATACTGTACTGTTCTATACTATTCTCTACTGTACTGTTCTCTACTGTACTGTTCAATGCTGTACTGTTCTATGCTGTTCTCCACTGTACTGTGCTATATTGTTCTATACTGTACTGTTCTATACTGTACTGTTCTCTACTGTACTGTTCTATACTGTTCTCTACTGTACTGTTCTCTATTGTGCTGTACTCTACTGTACTATTATATACGGTACTATTCTATACTGTACTGTTCTATAATTTACTGTTCTATAATGTTCTCTACTGTACTGTTCTATACTGTACTGTTCTATTCTGTTTGAATATTGTTCTCTACTGTACTGTTCTATACTGTACTCTACTGTACTGTTCTCTACTGTGCTGTTCTATACTGTACTGTTCTCTACTGTACTGTTCTATGCTGCACTGTTCTATACTGTACTGTTCTCCACTGTACTGTTCTCTACTGTACTGTTCTATACTGTACTGTTCTATACTATTCTCTACTGTACTGTTCTATACTGCTCTATACTGTACTGTTCTATGGTGTACTATTCTCTACTGTACTGTTCTATACTGTACTGTTCTATACTGTACTGCTCTATACTGTTCTATACTGTACTGTTCTATACTGTACTGCTCTATACTGTTCTATACTGTTCTATACTGTACTGTCCTATACTATACTGTTCTATGCTGTACTGTTCTATATTGTACTGTTCTCTACTGTACTGTTCTCTACTCTCCTGTTCTATACTGTACTGTTTTATACTGTACTGTTCTATACTATTCTCTACTGTACTGTTCTCTACTGTACTGTTCAATGCTGTACTGTTCTATGCTGTTCTCCACTGTACTGTGCTATATTGTTCTATACTGTACTGTTCTATACTGTACTGTTCTCTACTGTACTGTTCTATACTGTTCTCTACTGTACTGTTCTCTATTGTACTGTACTCTACTGTACTATTATATACGGTACTATTCTATACTGTACTGTTCTATAATCTACTGTTCTATAATGTTCTCTACTGTACTGTTCTATACTGTACTGTTCTATTCTGTTTGAATATTGTTCTCTACTGTACTGTTCTATACTGTACTCTACTGTACTGTTCTCTACTGTGCTGTTCTATACTGTACTGTTCTCTACTGTACTGTTCTATGCTGCACTGTTCTCTACTGTACTGTTCTATACTGTTCTATACTGTACTGTTCTATACTGTTCTCTACTGTACTGTTCTCTACTGTGCTGTTCTCTACTGTACTGTTCTATGCTGTACTGTTCTATACTGTACTGTTCTATACTGTTCTCTACTGTACTGTTCTCTACTGAACTGTTCTATACTGTACTGTTCTCTACTGTACTCTACTGTACTGTTCTCTACGGTACTGATCTATACTGGACTGTTCTATACTCTACTGTTCTATACTGTTTCATACTGAACTGTTCTCTACTTTACTGTTCTATACTGTACTGTTCTCTACTGTACCGTTCTCTACTGTACTGTTCTATGCTGTGCTGTTCTCTATTGTCCTGTTCTATGCTGTACTGCTCTCTACTGTCCTGTTCTATACTGTACTATACTGTACTGTTCTATACTGTACTGTTCTATACTGTTCTCTACTGTACTGTACTGTTCTATACCGTACTGTTCTATACTGTTCTCTACTGTACTGTTCTCTACGGTACTGTTCTATACTGTACTGTTCTATACTGTTCTCTACTGTACTGTTCTCTACGGTACTGTTCTATACTGTACTGTTCTATACTGTACTCTACTGTACTGTTCTATACTGTTCTCTACTGTACGGTTCTATACTGTTCTATACTGTAATGTTCTATACTGTTCTCTAATGTACTGTTTCATACTGTACTGTTCTCTACTGTACTCTAATGTACTGTTCTATACTGTACTGTTCTATACTTTTGTCTACTGTACTGGACTCTACTGTACTGTTCTATACTGTACTCTACTGTACTGTTCTATACTGTTCTCTACTGTATGGTTCTATACTGTACTGTTCAATGCTGTACTGTTCTGTGCTGTTCTCCACTGTACTGTGCTATATTGTTCTATACTGTACTGTTCTATACTGTACTGTTCTATACTGTACTGCTCTATACTGTTCTATACTGTACTGTTCTATACTGTACTGCTCTATACTGTTCTATACTGTTCTATACTGTACTGTCCTATACTATACTGTTCTATGCTGTACTGTTCTATATTGTACTGTTCTCTACTGTACTGTTCTCTACTCTCCTGTTCTATACTGTACTGTTTTATACTGTACTGTTCTATACTATTCTCTACTGTACTGTTCTCTACTGTACTGTTCAATGCTGTACTGTTCTATGCTGTTCTCCACTGTACTGTGCTATATTGTTCTATACTGTACTGTTCTATACTGTACTGTTCTCTACTGTACTGTTCTATACTGTTCTCTACTGTACTGTTCTCTATTGTACTGTACTCTACTGTACTATTATATACGGTACTATTCTATACTGTACTGTTCTATAATCTACTGTTCTATAATGTTCTCTACTGTACTGTTCTATACTGTACTGTTCTATTCTGTTTGAATATTGTTCTCTACTGTACTGTTCTATACTGTACTCTACTGTACTGTTCTCTACTGTGCTGTTCTATACTGTACTGTTCTCTACTGTACTGTTCTATGCTGCACTGTTCTCTACTGTACTGTTCTATACTGTTCTATACTGTACTGTTCTATACTGTTCTCTACTGTACTGTTCTCTACTGTGCTGTTCTCTACTGTACTGTTCTATGCTGTACTGTTCTATACTGTACTGTTCTATACTGTTCTCTACTGTACTGTTCTCTACTGAACTGTTCTATACTGTACTGTTCTCTACTGTACTCTACTGTACTGTTCTCTACTGTACTGATCTATACTGGACTGTTCTATACTCTACTGTTCTATACTGTTTCATACTGAACTGTTCTCTACTTTACTGTTCTATACTGTACTGTTCTCTACTGTACCGTTCTCTACTGTACTGTTCTATGCTGTGCTGTTCTCTATTGTCCTGTTCTATGCTGTACTGCTCTCTACTGTCCTGTTCTATACTGTACTATACTGTACTGTTCTATACTGTACTGTTCTATACTGTTCTCTACTGTACTGTACTGTTCTATACTGTACTGTTCTATACTGTTCTCTACTGTACTGTTCTCTACGGTACTGTTCTATACTGTACTGTTCTATACTGTTCTCTACTGTACTGTTCTCTACGGTACTGTTCTATACTGTACTGTTCTATACTGTACTCTACTGTACTGTTCTATACTGTTCTCTACTGTACGGTTCTATACTGTTCTATACTGTAATGTTCTATACTGTTCTCTAATGTACTGTTTCATACTGTACTGTTCTCTACTGTACTCTAATGTACTGTTCTATACTTTTGTCTACTGTACTGGACTCTACTGTACTGTTCTATACTGTACTCTACTGTACTGTTCTATACTGTTCTCTACTGTATGGTTCTATACTGTACTGTTCAATGCTGTACTGTTCTGTGCTGTTCTCCACTGTACTGTGCTATATTGTTCTATACTGTACTGTTCTATACTGTACTGTTCTCTACTGTACTGTTCTACACTGTTCTCTACTGTACTGTTCTCTATTGTACTGTACTCTACTGTACTATTATATACGGTACTATTCTATACTGTACTGTTCTATAATCTACTGTTCTATAATGTTCTCTACTGTACTGTTCTATACTGTACTGTTCTATTCTGTTCGAATATTGTTCTCTACTGTACTGTTCTATACTGTACTCTACTGTACTGTTCTCTACTGTGCTGTTCTATACTGTACTGTTCTCTACTGTACTGTTGTATGCTGTACTGTTCTCTACTGTACTGTTCTATACTGTACTGTTCTATACTGTACTGTTCTATACTGTACTGTTCTATACTATTCTCTACTGTAATGTTCTATACAGTAATGTTCTATACTGTTCTCTACTGTACTGTTCTATACTGCTCTATACTGTACTGTTCTATGGTGTACTGTTCTCTACTGTACTGTTCTATACTGTACTGTTCTATACTGTACTGTCCTATACTGTTCTCTACTATACTGTTCTATGCTGTACTGTTCTATATTGTACTGTTCTCTACTGTACTGTTCTCTACTCTCCTGTTCTATACTGTACTGTTTTATACTGTACTGTTCTATACTATTCTCTACTGTACTGTTCTCTACTGCACTGTTCAATGCTGTACTGTTCTATGCTGTTCTCCACTGTACTGTGCTATATTGTTCTATACTGTACTGTTCTATACTGTACTTTTCTCTACTGTACTGTTCTATACTGTTCTCTACTGTACTGTTCTCTATTGTACTGTACTCTACTGTACTATTATATACGGTACAATTCTATACTGTACTGTTCTATAATCTACTGTTCTATAATGTTCTCTACTTTACTGTTCTATACTGTACTGTTCTATTCTGTTCGAATATTGTTCTCTACTGTACTGTTCTATACTGTACTCTATTGTACTGTTCTCTACTGTGCTGTTCTATACTGTACTGTTCTCTACTGTACTGTTCTATGCTGCACTGTTCTCTACTGTACTGTTCTATACTGTTCTATACTGTACTGTTCTATACTGTTCTCTACTGTACTGTTCTCTACTGTGCTGTTCTCTACTGTACTGTTCTATGCTGTACTGTTCTATACTGTACTGTTCTATACTGTTCTCTACTGTACTGTACTGTTCTATACTGTACTGTTCTATACTGTTCTCTACTGTACTGTTCTCTACGGTACTGTTCTATACTGTACTGTTCTATAATGTACTCTACTGTACTGTTCTATACTGTACTATACTCTACTGTTCTATACTGTACTGTTCTATACTGTTCTCTACTGTACTGTACTGTTCTATACTGTACTGTCCTATACTGTTCTCTACTATACTGTTCTATGCTGTACTGTTCTATATTGTACTGTTCTCTACTGTACTGTTCTCTACTCTCCTGTTCTATACTGTACTGTTTTATACTGTACTGTTCTATACTATTCTCTACTGTACTGTTCTCTACTGCACTGTTCAATGCTGTACTGTTCTATGCTGTTCTCCACTGTACTGTGCTATATTGTTCTATACTGTACTGTTCTATACTGTACTTTTCTCTACTGTACTGTTCTATACTGTTCTCTACTGTACTGTTCTCTATTGTACTGTACTCTACTGTACTATTATATACGGTACAATTCTATACTGTACTGTTCTATAATCTACTGTTCTATAATGTTCTCTACTTTACTGTTCTATACTGTACTGTTCTATTCTGTTCGAATATTGTTCTCTACTGTACTGTTCTATACTGTACTCTATTGTACTGTTCTCTACTGTGCTGTTCTATACTGTACTGTTCTCTACTGTACTGTTCTATGCTGCACTGTTCTCTACTGTACTGTTCTATACTGTTCTATACTGTACTGTTCTATACTGTTCTCTACTGTACTGTTCTCTACTGTGCTGTTCTCTACTGTACTGTTCTATGCTGTACTGTTCTATACTGTTCTATACTGTACGGTTCTATACTGTACTGTTCAATGCTGTACTGTTCTGTGCTGTGCTGTTCTCTACTGTCCGTTTCTATGCTGTACTGTTCTCTACTGTCCTGTTCTATACTGTACTATACTCTACTGTTCTATACTGTACTGTTCTATACTGTTCTCTACTGTACTGTACTGTTCTATACTGTACTGTTCTATACTGTTCTCTACTGTACTGTTCTCTACGGTACTGTTCTATACTGTACTGTTCTATAATGTACTCTACTGTACTGTTCTATACTGTTCTCTACTGTACGGTTCTATACTGTTCTATACTGTAATGTTCTATACTCTACTGTACTGTTCTATACTGTTCTCTACTGTACGGTTCTATACTGTTCTATACTGTAATGTTCTATACTGTTCTATACTGTAATGTTCTATACTATACTCTACTGTTCTATACTGTACTGTTCTATACTGTTCTATACTGTGCTATGCTGTACTGTTCTATACTGTTCTATACTGTACTGTTCTATACTTTTCTCTGCTGTACTGCACTCTACTGTACTGTTATATACTGTACTCTACTGTACTGTTCTATACTGTTCTCTACTGTACTGTTCTATACTGTTCTATACTGTACGGTTCTATACTGTACTGTTCAATGCTGTACTGTTCTGTGCTGCTCTCCGCTGTACTGTGCTATATTGTTCTATACTGTACTGTTCTATACTCTACTGTTCTCTACTGTACTGTTCTACACTATTCTCTACTGTACTGTTCTCTATTGTACTGTACTCTACTGTACTATTATATACGGTACTATTCTATACTCTACTGTTCTATAATCTACTGTTCTATAATGTT